>NC_045547.1:8936816-9016816 GCF_009769535.1 Thamnophis elegans
GAACTCATAAGCATAATGGGACCGTGACTGAACAGGACACCCATTTATCCACGATTGGCAAAAAGCTTAAGTTCTTGGTCTATTTATGTCAGTTCACCACCAAATGATGGTGTAATGGGTGTAACGCCACCAAGTTTCACCACGAGGGAGGGCAGCCATCTTTTTTCTTCTCCCCAGCTGGTCATAGCCGCAAGACATCCTTAGCTATTTCTATGACTTTGGCAGCCGGCGCTGTTGTGAGGGAATTAAATTTGTTCTTCAACTGCTCATTATTTTAACAACCTCCCTGGCTTTGTTTTTGTGGCTCCGGCACTAGTAAAAAGTACGGTACGTTCCTTCTGCTGAGCAGAAAAAACCGTCGACACCCTGTTAAAAAGATTACATCACCAAGCCTGCCTGTTTGGCTGCCGAAGTGAGAAAGCAATTGTCAAGTGTATCGCTACGATGTGAGGGGATTTTACACATTTCTCGTGTTCAATAATTAGGACGTGAACGTTTTCTTCCAAATGTTGCTGCTTTGGCAGGATACTCCTCCGTCCCCCCTTTTTTTGTTGTTGTCGTTGCAGTTGAGTTTGGCAAGAGAAGTTTTGCTTTGTTGAATCAGGGAACAAAATCCGACGGGACTCTGGGTGAAACGGTACAATGGCAGGGCTCTTAACAAAAGCCAGAGTGACGAGGATAAAACTTGCGATCCATGCTATAATAGAGAGAAAATTGGTGAACAACACTCTCTAGAGGTCTGTCTCTCTCTCTCTCCCTCTCTTTCTCTCGCGCTACCTACCTACCTATTCTATTCATGTCTATCATCTACATCTATCTATCTATCTATCTATCTATCTATCTATCTATCTATATCTATCTACCTACCTACCTACCTACCTACCTACCTACCTACCTACTACTCTCTCTCCCCTCTCTGTCTGTCTGTCTGTCTGTCTGTCTATCTATCTATCTATCTATCTGTCTGTCTGTCTGTCTGTCTGTCTGTCTGTCTGTCTGTCTGTCTATCTATCTATCTATATCTATCTATCTATCTATCTATCTATCTATCTATCTATCTATCATCTATCTATCTATCTATATATCTATCTATCTATCTATCTATCTATCTATCTATCTCTATCTATCTTTCTATATATCTATCATCTCTCTCTCCCCTCTCTGTCTGTCTGTCATCTCTCTCTCTCATGTCTGTCTGTCTGTCTGTCTATCTGTCTATCTATCTATCTATCTATCTATCTATCTATCTATCTATCTATCTATCTATCTATCTATCTATCTATCTATCTATCTATATATCTATCTATCTATCTACCTACCTACCTCTATTCATGTCTGTCTGTCTGTCTGTCTGTCTGTCTGTCTATCTATCTATATATCTATCTATCTATCTATCTATCTATCTATCGATCTATCTATCGATCTAGCTATCGATCTAGCTATCGATCTAGCTATCTAGCTATCTAGCTATCATCTACCTACCTACCTACCTTTCTATTCATGTCTGTCTGTCTGTCTGTCTGTCTATCTATCTATCTATTTATCTATCTATCTTTGTCTATCATCATCCATCATTTATCTATCCACCTCCCCTCCCCCGATCTATTGTGTATCTCAGTGTTTCTCAACTTTGCCAACTTGAAGATGGATGGACTTCAGGAAGCTGACTGGGAATTGAAGTCCATAAATCTTCAAATTGCCAAGACTAAGGAACATAGTCTATTCACACATACACCTGAACTGACTCCAATTGAAAACTACATTTAATGCATAAACCTCTGATGAGGGAGGGGGGGAGGGGAGATGGAGAAATGCTTCCCTATGTAACACATACCTTTTGCTCACACATGCAAAGATTCACTAAGCTTTCCCTAGTTAATTTGGCCCTTGGCATTTCTTAAGTATTCGTCTTGAAAGACTAATCTGCTTTACTTTCTGTCTCTCATATTCTGCTCTCATGTTCTGTTGTCATTTTGCTAAGTTTAGTTTTAAACAAAGTTCCTTGTGATCTCCCACCACAAAGAGCACTGTGGATAGCTCGCTCGCTAATGATCACACAGCGGCCCCCATGTCGAATCTTCACGTTTGTCCTTGTTTGAAAAGAACACCGGTGGATGTTTTTGTGTAAAGTATTAGATCCTCCTTTGTTATCATTGTTTGGCATCCTCTCAGTACTCAAAAATGTGAACTAATTCAAGCAGATTACAACTAAGTATTTATCACAGTGGGATCCTAGGCCCATTTTCTCATTTTCCTGTATTCCACAGTAATGCCACTCTTCCATTTCACATTGAGTAGTTGCGTGACCTAAGGTCCCCTCCATACCATCACTATTTTCACTCCCCGAATCATCAGAGACAGTTTCAAGGTAACCCGTGGCTGTCCTCACTGCTATGAACCTCGGAATGCGTAGGAACAAAGAGCAAAGGACAAGCAGAAAATGTCTACTTGTACGGTCATCTGTCATAATCTCTGGAGTAAATATAAACCTGTTACCCTCAATTAAGAGAAGGAGGAAATGAAATGTATGTGTCTGTCTGTCTGTCTATCTATCTATCATCATCTATCTATCTCTCTCTATCTATCTATCTATCTATCTATCTATCTATCTATCTATCTATCTATCTATCTATCATCTCAGGTGTGGGTTTCAACCGGTACGTCTGAGGAAGAGGGAAGAGGCAGAGGGGCTAGAAGTGTGCGTGCTGTGCACAGGCTGTGGGTTTTAAAAATGTCTTGTGTGTGCACAGGCTGTGAGTTTTTAAAAACGTCTGAGTGAATCCAGAAAGAGGGAAAAGGCAGGGGCTGGAAAAGTGTGTGCTGTGCACAGGCTGTGAGTTTTTAAAACTTCGAGTGAATCCAGGAAGAGGGAAGAGGCAGAGGAGCTGGAAGTGTGTGTGTAAGGTGGTCAGTAATGTTGAAGACTGGCAAGGACAGCCATATTTCCTCTGCAAGTAGCTATTTTATTGTTTTGTGTACTTATTTTATTCTTATTTAAGTAGTAAGTGCACAAAATAATAAATTTCCTTTTTTATATCTTCTTTTTGTAGGTCATTCTTTGGGGCAAAGACTTCAGTGACATCGACTTGGCCACTCCCACCTGGTCACATGACCACGAAGCCACGCCCACAAAACAGGCCACAAATTTTTGAAACCCACCACTGATATATATATCTAATATATATCTATATATTATATATTATATATATATGTGTGTGTGTGTGTGTGTGTGGTGTGTGTGTGTGTGTGTGTGTGTGTGTGTTTTAATTTGTGCTGATAAATAAATAAAGGGAGACTGGTATAGATCTATTTCAAGCTATTTAGCTCTCATCAACTAGCCATACCCTTACTGGGATTTGAACCTGGCCTATATTACATACTAGGCAGACTTCTTAGCCATTAGGCCACAGGCTCTTATCCGTTATCAGCGAAGCCAGGGTGAAAGGTATCTATTAGATTTTTACAACCCCTGGTAAGCCCCAATTATGGGAGGAAGCTAACTGCTTCCATCATCTGTCAATCGGCTCGTCACAAGAGTCCATCACGACAGAAACCCAATGGACTTGTGACGAGCCGATTGACAGATGATGGAAGCAGTTAGCTTCCTCCCATAATTGGGGCTTACCAGGGGTTGTAAAAATCTAATATGTATGTATGTATGTATGTATGTATGTATGTATGTATGTACGTACATACATACCTGTGGTGATCAAGTACTAATGCAGGACTGCCCTGAGACCCTTCCCTACTGTCACAACTCCTTCCTTCCTTCCTTTTCTTCTTTCTCCTTCCCTCTTCCCTCTCTTTCTTCCTCCTTCCCCTCTTTCCTTATTTTTCCTTCCTTGTTCTCTTCCATCTTCCCTTCCTTTTCTTTGTCTTTCCTCTTTCCCTTTCTCCTTTCCTGCCCCTTCTTGCATGCTCCAATACAAAAGGGGAAACATTTCTCCTTTTGTTTTTAGTTTCTTTTGATAGCCCTCTGCCAGTGAAAACGGCAGAGGGCTGGTACTTTGCTGGCAGAAGGCTGCAGGAGGCCGTTGTGGCTGAAAATGGGGAACATGGGGGGGGGGTGTGTGTCTCCCCCAAGCTCCATTTTCACTGGCAGAGGCAGCATGGGCTGGTCTTTTGCGGCTTCCAGACTGGCCCCATGGGTGAGTTTGACAACCATGTCCTATACCATTCCAGACAAATGATTGTCCATCTTCTTAAAAACTTCCAGTGTTGGAGCACCAGGGGTGGGTTCCTGCCAGTTCCAACCTCTTCTATGAAGAGGTTCCACAAATCTACAGTGCTGTTTAGAACCAGTTCCAGCTCCCTCCCTCCCCTCCGTCTGCACATCATCAAGATGAAGAGCGAGAGGAGGAATTCGGGAGTTGAAGTCCACAAGTCTTAAATCTGTCAAGTTTGAACATCCCTGGGGTTTTTTCTCCCTAAAGGGTTAGGGGTGCAAGGGTCTTGTAACTTGACAGCTTTAAGACTTGTATACTTCAAATGCCAGAGTTTCTAAGCCAACATTTTGATTGCTAAGCAAGAGCGTTGTTAAGTGAGTTTCACCACATTTTACAAGTTGGCCCACCCACCCAGTCACATGGCCAGCAAGCCACTCCCGCAAAGCAGGCCACACCTACAGAAGAGGTTCTAAAAATTTTTGAAACCCACCACTGTGGAGCACCCACATCCATTAGATGACTGTTCTCACCCTTAGGAAATTTCTCCTTGCTTCTAGGTTGCTTGTCTCCTTGATTCGTTTCCATCCATTGCTTCTTGTTTTGCCTTCTGGTGCTTTGGAAAACAGGTTGAGCACCTCATCTTTGTGGCAGCCTCTCAAACCCTGGAACTGGAAATACTGGAGAGAGGACATTTCTCTCCTCTTTCCAGTCTCATGTTATAACTCCGTGATGGCGAACCTACGTGCCATAAGTAGCACGCAGCGCCCTCTCTGAGGGCCCGTGAGCTGTTGCCCCACTTCAGCTCTGCCATGCATGTCTCCTGCCAGCCAGTTGGTTTTTGGGTCTCTGCCGCACATGCGTGGGGTGGGGGCATGCATGGGGTTGCATGTGCATGCGCAGGCCCCATGCAGTGGTGCACGCATTACATTTTGGGGGCTTGGGGTGTGTGTGCACATTCACTTTGGATACTGATCAAAAAAGGTTAGTCCTCACTGTTATGACCTAACAGATCAATGTAGAGTCCTCACTCAAGGCACAAATGATTGGGCACAAATTATCTTCCTTTTGACACCTTGTGGCAAGACTTGGTTTTCTAAAAAAAAGTCTCTTGTCCTGAGTAAAATATAAAGTAGAAGAAGTTGAGGATGACAAACAGCAGTCTGGATGGAATCAGTTGCAAATGTGATGGGTCCGCCATTAGAAAATGCAAAGGACTAAATTAATGGCAGTTATGGAGAAAAACTACGCATATGGTTGCTGGGTCAACACTGACTTGTTGGCACATAATCAATCAGTCAAGCTTCCAAGAACTCCTTAGTTTTTGGCTGGAGCAAAGTTTGCTCTCTGTTTATATACAGTAGTCTATAACATGCTAGGGAATTCCTCGAAGCTTGGCATTCAGACAAATCAACCATCAACAGACACATAGAGATAAACCACATTTGCACACCATTCAAAGAAGACAATTAAAAAAAAAGTTAAGGAAACCAAAAGACCAGAACGCATAGTCTGCAGCCGCTTAAACCCCAAGAAGCAGGGATTAATACCAGAGAAAAATCCAGCAGACAGCAACACCTTAATTAAGGAACTACCGAAGGGAAAATCACATCCCCACCATCGTTGACAAGCCAAACTACTGTATATTAACAGGGAGCAAACCCTACACTCATCAGCACTGATGATGTTACTAGTTGTGTAATGAAACTTTCTGCAAGCAAACAGTACAGACTCCGCAGTACATTGACATTGCAATGAGTTTCCTCAACGGCTAAACTTGGTTTTGAACCAACTCCTTGGATTAGTTAAGATTAAGAGCCGAGGTGGCACAGTGGTTAAATGCAGCACTGCAGGCTACTTCAGCTGACTGCAGTTCTGCAGTTCGGCTGTTCAAATCTCACCGGCTCAGGGTTGACTCAGCCTTCCATCCTTCCGAGGTGGGTAAAATGAGGACCCGGATTATTGTTGGGGGCAATATGCTGACTCTGTAAACCGCTTAGAGAGGGCTGAAAGCCCTATGAAGCGGTATATAAGTCTAACTGCTATGCTATTGCTATTCAAAGTCACCCATGGCTTTCATGCTTAAGGCAGGATTAGAACTCACTTTCTCCCAGTTTCTAGTGTGGTGCCTTAACTACTACACCAAACTGGCTCCCATTCTCTTTTACTGCTTAGTGTTATAAGCAATAACTTTCCACAAAGTCTGCCGCAAGTATTTTATAGATAAAGACATTTTTCAGATGAAGACATTATATATGTTGGGGGAAGGGAGGAAAGAGAAGGAAAGGAATCATTTATCACCAACACTACACTTGAGTGACATTTAATAGTTCAGTCAAATATGTATATTGACTTAACTGAAATGCCCAGAAGCTGAACAATCTAAGTGATAAAACTCACACATCATTAAAAGTGAAAATTGATTATTGGACATGTAGCCAATGAAGTTATTCATCGTACAGTCGAGGTGAAAATTGGCAAATATGGGTACCCTTAAGGCAGTAACCAAAATGCAGACAGAGAAAGTATATTAGTGAGTGCCACTGAGTTGCTACTACTAGTTGCTGGGTAGCGTCAGTCTAGAACATTTAAGCAAAGAACAAGTAACATGACATCAGGATGATGCTGTCTTTGAGGTGGCCTCTTGGGAAGGCGGTCGGATTAATTAGAATTGATGGGCCTAGAAAGTCACATCTGCTTTGTAGAGTTATCACTAAAATTGCAATTTAATTGGAGGAAACAGGAATTGAAAAATCCTTCCACAGTTGACCAACTCATACAGACAGTCCTCAACTTATGACCATAATTATTAAATTTGCGGATGACACGACAGTGGTGGGGCTCATAATAAGAACAATGAGTCTGCTTATAGGAAGGAACAATAAGGGCGACATTGTGGTGTTAAGAAATAATCTTACACTTAACACCCTAAAGAACTTACAATTGAGTTCAGGAGGAAGAGAGATGTACATTTACCATTGTACATAAATGGCGAGGAGGTGGAGCGGGCTGGTATTTTAATTTTCTGGGCATTTATAACTCGGAGGACCTCTCATGGACCATGAATGCTAACATGCTTGTGAAGAAGGCATAGAAGAGGCCTGAATGCTAAGGAAATAAATCTATCTCAGCTACTTCTGCCCTACTATTCGCAGCACTATTGAGAGTGTCCTGACATATGGCATTCTTGCATAGGGAGAGCAGCTGTGCAGTGGACAAAAAAGTTCTACAGAGAATCATTAAAGCTGCCCAGAATATCACCGGGCTCCAGCTACCAGCCCTGGATGACATCTTCGCATCTCGCTGTTCGAGGAAGTTGCATAACATTCTCAGAGACTCTTCCTATCCTGCTTACAATCTTTTTAGACTGTTGTTTCTGGCAGAAGATACAGAAGAATTAAAACTAGGACTACACGTCTTCTGAATAGCTTTTATGCCAGAGCTATAATTGCACTCAACAATGAACTAAAAGGCCACCATCAGTGAGCTATTGGACAGCACTGCTTGGTCTGTTGTGTGGATGCTTAGGTGGTTTAGGGGTGGGGAATTATTTTTGGTGGGTCACATCTGTGGTTTTCGTGATCCACAGGCAACTACATTCTGAGATCACAGACTTTGTACCTGTGTGTTGCAAGAAATGCACAGGATGGTATATTATCGGCGGCCATGTAGTGAGCAGGATTATATACATTAGAGTCTTTCCGATGTAAAGTCTATGATCAGTGTCACCGAACTGGCTTCTACAATCAGAGCCTAAAATGTCCTATCTGCTTGCATTTGTGCCCATGGGTGAGATGTTTTATCCAAAGACCACAAGGGAAGTAGCTAAAACAACTCAATGTCCTTCCCACTGCAGTGGCTGGATATAACTCAATAGTAATTGCTAGCTTAAGGAAAAGCCAATACAGATGTCAGAGGGTATTATTACAAATACCATGATCTGACTATATTCCCCTGTATGTTATTGACAGCTGTAACTTCAACGATCCTAGGGCTTCCAATAGTTAGAATAACCAAAGCTTAGAAGTTCTGAAAATGTCTCCAGCAAGACGGATGGATGTCTCTGTTGGAATAATCTTTCTCCTACTGTTAGCTTTTGACCTGTAGTCCTTTATTTCAGAAGCAGTGAGTATTACAGAAGCTGTTGTGCTTGAAAACTAAGTGGTAACTTGGTACTTGACTGCTTTGAATGTTGTTGAATTGTCCCCTCATCATTTGTTTGGTACTCAACGTGCAAGATGGAACTTGTTGGAATAGGCTGCCTTGTGACTCGCTATCTGTGGTGGCGCAGCAGTTGGAAGGCAGTACTGCAGGCTAACTCTGCTGACTGCCGACTGCCGGCATTTTGACAGTTCGATCCTGAACTGGCTCAAGGTTGATTCAGCCTTCCATCCTTCCGAGGTCAGTAAAATGAGGACCCAGATTGTTGGGGGCAAGATTCTGACTCTGTAAACAGCTTAGAGAGGCGTGTAAACACTGTAAAGCGGTATATATGTCTAAGTGCTATTCAGAGGTGGGTTCCTACCAGTTCGCACCTATTCGGTAGAACCGGTTCATCAAATCTACCGAACCGGTTAGAAGAGGTTCCACCAGTGGACCCGGAAAGCAGGCCACACTTACAGAAGAGGTTCCAAAATTTTTTGAAACCCACCACTGACTGACCACACACACACACACACACACACACAAAGAGAGAGATACAGACAGACTGACAGAGAGAGAGGAGAGAGAGAGAGAAAGGAAGAAAGAAATAAAAAAAAAAAAAAAAGAAAGAAAAAGAGTGAGAGATGAAAGAAAAAAAGAAAAAGGGACAGAGAGACAAAGGAAGGAAAGAGAGAGAGAGAGGGAGGAAGAAAGCACATGGCTGGCAAGCCACTCCCACCAGGTCACATGGCCGGCAAGCCACTCCCACAAAGGAGGCCACACCCACAGAGTAGGTCCCAATTTTTTTGAAACCCACTGCTGGTGCTATTGCTATGAATGTTTTTGACACTCGTGACCATTGTAGCCTCTCCATGGTCACATGATCAAAATTCAGGCAACCGACTCATATTTATGATGGTTTCGGTGTCCCGGGGATGATTGTGACAACCTTCTGACAAGTAAAGTCATCGGGGAAGCCAGATTTGTCACTAACCTAATAACTGCTGTGTTCCAGTTAACATCTGAAGCAAGTAAGGTCTTAAAATGAGGCAACGCTTACTCAACTACTGTCTGTCAGACATTTTGGGCTTAATGGTGTCCATAAGTTGAGGACTACCTGTACTTTAATACTGTCCTCTATCTTCCTAAAAAGTAAACACAATGCCTGTAATTAAAACACGTCCATCTTCTTTAGCTGGGCTTCATTTGAATTGGGTTAATGGGTATGGCCTCTCGAGAAAAATGGAGAACTTCAATAGTATTTCTGCTTTTTGATGTATACCTTGGCTAGTTCTCAGGTATTAGGAGATTAAGGTTCTCCCATTAAAATGAAGGATTATGTGCAGCGCAGCTTCACTTGAAAATGGAGAGGTGAAAATCGAATGTCTTCTTGTGGAGTTGAGGAATTCCACGTTTCTAAACCCTCATGAATATAGATAAGCTGATTTTGGAACGGTGCTGTTAATTTCCTCCAATTTAACCAGACTAACTGACTCTAATGTACGATCCTATTTTTTTTTCTCCTTAACTAAAAAAAAAAAAAAAAAAAAGGCATCAGAAAACCACCAACGAGGGTATTCAATTCATCCCATTTCCAAGAAGTAGAGAAAGGAGATTTGTTTCTGATGTTTGCTTTCTCCATTTCAGTGAAGTTGTAGGATTTGGTCTCCCGTGGACTTCCCCCTCCTTTCTTTCTTTTCTTTTTTTTCCTATGGATTGTGGCGTAAAAAATATTTTGAGATAGAATTTGTAACCGTAATGAATAATAGATGAAAAATTCTAAACTTTTTGAAGTTTAAAATCCAATGCTGTTTGATTTGCTGTGTCTTTATAGTTGCTTTTTGGAATAATTCTATATTTTTCTTTCCCGCTCCAGGGCTATGACCAGATGGTTTTTTAAATAAATAAAGTCTTCGAGCAGATTTGGGACTCTGCTCTTTTCTTACTCTTGTTGCTACCTTTGAGTTTTGCAAATATATTCTCTATGTTATCCCTTGTCCCTAATTAGAACAATCTCAAAAGGCTAAATCCAAGATGACAACACATACATATTATTATGTCAATATATCTCTATCTCTCCATCTCCATCATCTATCTCCATTTCCATTTTTATCTTCTCCATCATCTACCTCCATTTCTATCATCTCACTCCCTTTCCATCATCTCTCCACTCCCCTCATGCTCCATCTCCATCATGTATATCTATCTCCATTATCTATTTCCATTTCCATTCTATCTCCATCTCCATCATCTCTCCACCTCTATCTTCTATCTCCACCTCCATCATGTATCTCCATCTCCACCTCCATCATATATCCCCATCCCCATCTCTGTTATCCATCTCCATCATCTATCTCCATTTCCACCATCCAACTGCATCTCCATCTCTATTTCCATCTCCATCTCTATTATCCATCTCCATCCATCTCCATTTTTAAATCCCCATCTCCATTATAGTATTATGAGCCGAGGTGGCGCAGTGGGTAGAGTGCAGCACTGCAGGCCACTTCAGCTGACTGCTATCTGCAATTCGGCGGTTCAAATCTCACCAGCTCAGGGTTGACTCAGCCTTCCATCCTTCCGAGGTGGGTAAAATGAGGACCCAGACTGTGCGGGCAATATGCTGACTCTGTAAACCGCTTAGAGAGGGCTGAAAGCCCTATGAAGCGGTATATAAGTCTAACCGCTATTGCTATTGCTATTTCTTTTTCAAGTAAGCAACTTCAGCAGATCCCAGTGCCTCCACAGCAAGCAAGCGCTAAGCTCCAAATTTATTGAGTAGTGGGTCCCGTTCAGACCAAACTGAAAAAGAAGCCAACACAGTTTTAATAAAACAGGAACATTTTTTCAGTGGACTTCTTTCAGTGGGGGAAGAAATGGACATAAATAAATTCAAAAGGCTGATAAATTTCTGCTTGGATTATTTTTGATTACTACCTAAATAATTTTGAAAGGAAGAAGGAAGAAAGGAGGAAGGGAGAAAGAAAGAAGGAAGAACGAAAGGAAGGAAGATAGAAAGAAAAAAAGAAAGAAAGAGAAAAGAACGGAAGGAGAGAGAAGGATGAAGGAGGAAGGAGGGAGGGAGGAAAAAGGGAGGAAGAAAGGGGGAGGGAGAAAAGAGGAGAGAGGGAAGAAGGAGGGAGGGAGGAAAGAAGGAAAAAAGGAGGGAGAGAGAGAGAAAAGAGGGGAGGTAGGGAGAAAGGAAGGAAAGAAGGACATAAGAAAGGAAGGAGAGAGGAAGGAAGAAAGAGGGGGAGAGAGAAGAAATGAAATAAGGAAAAAGAAGGGAGGGAGAAGGAAGGAGAAGGAAGGAGGAGGAGAGGAGAGGAGAGGAAGGAGGAGGAAGGGGGGGAGGAGAGGAGGAAGGAGGAAGGGAGGAGGAAAGAAAGAAGGAAGGAAAGAAGGAGGAAAGAAGGGGAGGGAGAAAGGAAGGAAAGAAGGACAGAAGAAAGAAGGAAGGCGAGAAGGAAGGAAGAAAGAAGAGAGGAGCGAGGGAGAGAAGAAAGAAATGAAATAAGGAAAAAGAAGGGAGGGAGAAGGAAGGAAGAAGGGAAGGAGGAGGAGGGAGAGAGGAAGGAAGGAAAGAAAGAAGGAAGGAAAGAAAGAAGGAGGAAAGAAGGGAGGGAGAATGAAGAAGGGAGGGAGAGGGAAGGAGGAAGGAAGAAAGGAAAAAAGGAAGAAAGAAGGGAAGGGGGAGGGAGGAAGGAGGAAGGAAGGAAGGAAGGAAAAAAAGAGACAGGTAGATGATTTCAGATTCCCACCATCCTTTCTTCAGCTTCTACTTAGTACAGTCTGGTTGTCCTACTACCCAAATGTCCTCCCAAACTCATATGAGCCGCTTCTAAGCTCACAACCAAGAAGAAACCCACACAAGGAGATGCTTTGTACGGGAGCTGGAAATTCCAAGGGGGGCCTGGCTGTCTAGCTTCTGCCATTTGCACCATCTCAGTAGCATGAGAAAAAAAAAAAAACTCATGCCAGCATACAAATGATGGCAACCTCCATGTAGCCTCTGTGTAGAGACACTCTCCATAGGAGCCCTGGCTGGCTGGGAGCCCAGCAGTCTGAGCCGCGTGGCAGCTATCTTCATCTCCCAGTTGGAGGACTCTATTAAAAAATTGACCTCAAGAAATCCAGCTGAACTATAAACACCTAATATAGGCTAACTATTCGTGTTGAAAAGAAAGTTTATTCGCTAATGAACAATGTTAAATATCCTCGGGAATAGGCTGGCTCAAAATGCATGGAAACTGGTCCAGGCTGTAAAACAGCCTTGCAGATAACATGAATGTAATCTGCAGGCTGACATAAGCCACATTTTAGATCAGTGTTTCTCAACCTTGGCGACTTTAAATCCTGTGGACTTCAACTCCCAGAATTCCCCAGCCAGCACAGCTGGCTGGGGAATTCTGGGAGTTGAAGTCCACAGGATTTAAAGTTGCCAAGGTTGAGAAACACTGTTTTAGACAGATGTTGGAGATGGAGGAGACAGAGATATATTAACATAATAGTACGTATGTGTTGCTATCTTGGATTTAGCCTTTTGAGATTGTTCTAGTTAGGGACGAGGGATAACACAGAGAATATATTGCTTTGTTGCTACCTTTTGAGTTTTGCAAAAAAACTGACCTTAAAACATTTCTGTAAACAGGTCACAACGCATATTGGTCATCACGATATGCAAAATAAAAAGATGTTGAGATTCTAGAAAGAGCACAGAGAAGAGCGAGAAAGATGATCAGAGGGCTGGAGGGTAAAACACATGAAGAACGGTGGCAGGAATTGGGTTACATCTACTGTAGTGAAAAGAAGGATTGGGATGGTAGCGGTCTTAGAATAGAATGACAGAGTTGGAAGGGACCTGGGCTGGAGGTCTTCTAGTCCAACCCCCTGTTTAGGCAGGAAACCCTACACCACTTCAGACAAATGGCTATCCAACATCTTCTTAAAAACTTCCAGTGTTGGAGCATTTATAACTTCTGAAGGCAACTTCTGTTCCACTGATTAATTGTTCTCACTGTCAGGAAATTTCTCCTCAGTTCTAAGTTGCTTCTCTCCTTGATTAGTTTCCACCCGTGCTTCTTGTTCTACACTCAGGTGCCTTGGAGAATAGTTTGACTCCCTCTTCTTTGTGGCAACCCCTGAGATATTGGAATGCTGCTATCAGGTCTCCCCTAATCCTTCTTTCATTAAACTAGACATACCCTATTCCAGCAACCGTTCTTCATATGTTTTTGTCTCCAGTCTCCTAATCATCTTTGTTGCTCTTCTCTGCACTAGAGTCTCCACATCTTTTTACATTATGGTAACCAAAACTGAATGCCGTATTCCAAGTGTGGCCTCACCAAGGCATTATAAAGTGGTATTAACACTTCTCGTGATCTTGATTCTATCCCTCTGTTTATGCAGCCTAGAACTGTGTTGGCTTTTTGGCAGCTGCAGCACATAGCTGGCTCTTCCACTATCTCAGGAGTTGCCACAAAGAAGAGCAGGTCAATCTATTTTCCAAAGCGCCTGAAGGTAAGACAAGAAACAATGGATGGAAACTAATCAAGGAGAAAAGCAACCTAGAACTAAGGAGAAATCTCCTGACAGTTAGTACAATTAATCAGTGAAATAACTTAGCTGCAGAAGTTGTGGGTACTCCATCACTAGAGACTTTTAAGAAGAGATTGGACATCTATTTGTCTGAAACAGTATAGGGTTTCCTGCTTGAGCAGAGGGTTGGACTAGAAGACCTCCAAGATCTCTTCCAACTCTATTATTCTGGTTCCAAGGTATATTGGCTGGAAGGAATGTACTGAAGCTAAGTAAGACAGTGCTTGGTAGTGGGTATCAAAAACTCAAAGTAATAACCCTATGAGTTAGACTAGATTAAGAAACCAACGCCATGCAGATTCAGAATTACTTTTATTGTAAGTCTGAATGAGGGCATTACCAAATCCGGAAGCTTTGCAAAGCTACATTAAAGTATATTTTTAAGGCACAGTATTTTAGTCTTTTATGAAGGTTCTGGTTTTCTAATATTTGTTTATAGCAATAGCAATAGCAGTAGACTTATATACCGCTTCATAGGGCTTTCAGCCCTCTCTAAGCGGTTTACAGAGAGTCAGCATATTGCCCCCAACAATCTGGGTCCTCATTTTACCCACCTCGGAAGGATGGAAGGCTGAGTCAACCCTGAGCCGGTGAGATTTGAACCGCTGACTGCTGATCTAGCAGTAGCCTGCAGTGCTGCATTTAACCACTGCGCCACCTTGGCTCTTTATAGGCTTCGATACATTATGGATACAGATTTTTGTGCGTTTTTCATTGATTTGCCAGCACAAGTGGAAAAATTTGAAAAGTGTGATTTCTATGTGCATGCACATTTTGAATTATAGATAGATTTGAGACAAATAGGGGTGACTTTTTCCTCCTAGCTACAGGAGAAAATTCTTTAGGAAACCACAAAATGCAGCTCCGTGGTGAAAAATGTGAGGTTTTGCACTGAGGCAGGAAAAACCAGTTTCACAAATTTACATTCTCAATTTGTTCATCATTTACCACCAAAGTAATTTCCATTTCCACATCTTTCCAAAATTTCTTAATGTTCCATAAAGGTCAAATATTTACAAATATGTCTGTTTCCAGCCACGTGGGAGAGCTTCAGAGTGAAACATATTTTTTAAATAATCGATCCAAGGCATTTTAAAGGGGGGTTCTCTTGGTAGTCCTCGACTTACAACCAAAATTGAGCCCAAAATTTTCACTGTTAAGTGAGACACTTGTTGAGTTTTTGCCCCATTTTACAACCTTTCTGGCCACAGTTGTTAAGTGAATCACTGCAAATCTTAAGAAAGTGACACAGCGGATAAGCAAATCTGGATTCCCCGTTAACTTTTCTTGTCAGAAAGTTAAATGTGATCATGTGACCTGGGGAACTGCAACTGTTATAAGTACATGCCAGTTGCCAAGCTTCTGAATTTTGATCATATGATCATGGATATGTTGCTACAGTTATGTGAAAAATAATCATAGCTTTGTAGCTTTGACCAAGCACTAAATGAATGATTGTTAGTTGACTCAGTGATGAACCGTAATATCTTCTCCGTACTTTTCGCCAAAGCTACCACCACAGTATAGCAATAGCAATAGCCCTTAGACTTATATACCACTTTACAGTGCTTTACAACCCTCTCTAAGCGGTTTACAGAGTCAGCCTATTGCCCCCCCAACAATCTGGGTCGTCATTTTACCCACGTCGGAAGGATGGAAGGCTGAGTCAACCTTGAGCCTGATGAGATTTGAACTGCCAAATTGCAGGCAGCTGGCAGTCAGCAGAAGTAGCCTGCAGTACTGCACTCTGACCACTGCGCCACCATGTGCAGTATCCTCAGGTGTTACTTGGGGTTCCACATCTTAACAAAAACCCCAGTCATTTCCTCTTGCGTGGGAAGACTGAGTTTCAGAACCCGCCATTTTGTTTCTCTTCCAACACACCGCATATTGTGGCGGTTCACCGAAGTGCTATTAAATCTGTGTTGCAGAAATACAGGTGGCCTCTAGATGGCAGCAAAGACTTTTCAACCTAGATATAATAACTTTATTGTGCCTGACAGGCCATTTAAGGGAAAAGAGAGATTATAACTGTTTTTCCCTGGAAATCCTATTCAGGTTTTGAACTTTCTTGTTTTTTTGCTTAAGATCTTATAAAACTATTGAATTCTGCCTAAAGACACAATACTAGTTCTGGAGATTTAGACTCATTACTAAAACAATGTACTGCATGAAAAACATGACAAAACAAATTATCTGGAGAAGAATGAACATATTAATAAACAGTTCTTATATTTATTTGTCTCTATATCTTTTCTAAGACAGACATTTGGCAAATTTTAACATTATGATTAATTAGAAAGTGAAATCCCAAATAGCTTATTCATTTTAGAAATAATCTCTCTCTTTTTTTTTTAACAGATTTTGGTCACTATTGTGACACCATTCTTTTAAATCATTCTATTCTTCCTCCTGAAGAGATTTCAAGTCTTAGCCTCTTAATTTGAGCTCATTTAAATGTATTTAACTGTTTGAATTCATGATAATATGAATACAATTAAGCTTAGCAGGCCTAATGAGTAATAGAAAAAGGCTTTTTTTTGTCCTGACAAAGAATAATTTTTGTAAAGAAAAAAAGAACAGAGAATAAGCATTGAGTGTGATGAAACTATTAAGTGAATATAGTCTCATGAAGGAAGAAATATATGAATAATTATAACTGTATTTGCATGTAGTATTTTCAGGAACAGAGACAGCAACCAAATTAACTTTTAGACAATTAACTAAATGTTTTGAACCAATTTAAGAAAGGTGTGAGAGATAATTATGTAAAGCAACTAAAATGAGAAAGATTATAAGAATTGTCAATATTCCTAAAAAGTTAAAAATATTAATTTTTGTCTATTCATTTGGAACTGCCCAGAATTGTTAGGAGTTGAACATCCTTATTTATTTTATTTTTATTTTACATCCCACTTTTATAATTTTTATAAGTAACTCAAGGCAATAAAGATAGCTAATATTCCTTCCTCCCCTTATGTTCCCCACAACAACAGCCCTGTGAGGTAGGTTAGGCTGAGAGAGAATGATTGACCTAAAATCACCCAGCTGGCTTTCATGCCTAAGGCGGGACTAGAACTCTCGGTCTCCTAGTGATTGGTCCAGTCACCCAGCTTGCTTTCGTGCCTAAGGTGGGACTTGAACTCTCAGTTTCCTGGTGATTGGTCCACAGTCACACAGCTGGCTTTCATGCCTAAGGCAGGACTAGAACTCTCAGTGTCCTGTTGATTGGTCCAAAGTCACCCAGCCAACATTCATGCCTAAGGCGGGACTAGAACTCTCGGTCTCCTGGTGATTGGTCCAAAGTCACCCAGCTTGCTTTTGTGCCTAAGGTGGGACTAGAACTCTCAGTGTCCTGTTGATTGGTCCAAAGTCACCCAGCTTGCTTTCATGCCTAAGGCGGGACTAGAACTCTCAGTCTCCTAGTGATTGGTCCAAAGTCACCCAGCTTGCTTTCGTGCCTAGGCGGGACTAGAACTCTCAGTCTCCTAGTGATTGGTCCAAAGTCACCCAGCCAGCTTTCATGCCTAAGGCGGGACTAGAGTTGCCTGGAGTAGAGCCATCTACAGTGAGATAGGCAGCAAATAAATTTAACAAATAAATCTAATAAATAAACAGAGTCTCCCCGGTTTTAGCCTAGTGGCTTTTAATTTTAGGTTTATATTTTATTTTTATTATTTTAATCTAATTTATTTCACTTGGCTTACAGACCACTCTTATAGAATGAGTGAAGTCAAGCATATAGCCAAGGCTATGGTTTTCCCAGTTGCAATGGATGGCTGTGAAAGTTGGACCATAAGAAAGGCTGAGCGCCAAAGAATGGAGGCCTTTGAACTATGTTGCTGGAGAAGACTCCTGCGAGTCCCTTGGACTGCAAGGCCATCCAACCGGTCCTAGAGGAGATCAACCCGGACTGCTCTCTAGAAGGCCAGATCCTGAAGATGAAACTCAAGTCCTTTGGCCACCTAATGAGAAGGAAGGACTCACTGGAGAAGAGACTCATGCTGGGAAAGATTGAGGGCAAAAGAAGAAGGGGACGTCAGAGAAGGAGGTGGCTGGATGGTATCACTGAAGCAGTCGGCGTGGGCTTAAATGGATTCCAGAGGATAGTAGAGGACAGGAAGGCCTGGAGGAACGTTGTCCATGGGGTTGCGATGGGTCAAACGCGATTTCACAACTAATAACAACATAGAATGAGTGACTCTACTCATTGACCTATAATACTCAGGAAGGGACATTGTATCAGTGTCCCTTCCTTTGCAGCTTTTCCAAAATCCATATGGCCTGTATGGGGCTCAGAAAAGCTTCATGTGGAGGATTTTATTCTTGCAAAAGCTACATGTGCCTTAAAAAAAAAAAGGACTGAAGTAAAGAGAAGAGCAACTCCTGATGGCCATAAAAAAAACAGTCCAGCTAGAAATACCATCCTGAAAATACACCAAATGGAAGAGGACCACAACAATAGAAGAGGAGAGGAAGAAGCGAGGAGAAGAGAGGAAGGAGAGGAAGATTGGGAGGGATAGGAAGAGGAGGAGAGAGGATATGAAGGGGAAGAGTTAGAGAAGAATAGGGGACAGGAAGGGGAAGAAGGAAAGGGAAAGGAGAAGAGGAAAGAAGAAAGTAGAGAAGAGAGGGAGGGAGGGAGAAAGGGAAAGGAAAGAAAAGTAGGATGATGATAAAACGAAGTAGGTGTATGGGATGGGAAGCAAAGCAATCCCGACAGTGGTGGGTTTCAAAAATTGTTCGAACCTACTCTGTGGGTGTGGCCTCCTTTCTGGGAGTGGCTTGCCACCCATGTGACCGGATGGGAGTGGCTTGCCGCCGATGTGATCGACGACACTTGTCAGAACCACCTTAAATTACCTCACGCACAGCACTGGCATGCATAAGAATATGATGTAAACTTATTTTTTAAAAGGCATCTTTGGTTTGCGTTAAAACAACTTCAACACCCGCAATGTTCTGATTGCACCACAAACGCAGTAGTCATCCTTACCTTTCACAGAGGCACTGAGTTTTATAAATATGAGCATGATAGTGTAGAATAATCCTATCCAAGGACCAGTGGTGGGTTTCCAAAAATTTTGGAACCTCTTCTGTAGGTGTGGCCTGCTTTCCGGGTCCACTGGTGGAACCTCTTCAACCGGTTCGGTAGATTTGACGAACCGGTTCTACCGAATAGGTGCAAAACTGGTAGGAACCCACCTCTGAATCCCGATTATATTTTCATTTTTATATGGAAAAATGAATGTTTAAAAGTGTTAAAATGTGAGAAGAAGAATAACCAAGAGAATGTATACTTGTAAATGTGTGTAGGAGACTAAAAATAAAAAAAAAACTTTTTAAAAAACAATTCAGCTACAGAAGCTCATTTTTCAGCCTCATCTTATAGACTCTTGATATACAACACATCCCTGTTTTAAAAAATTATTATTTCTTGGAAAGCTGCCCCCTGGGAGTGAAAAGTGCTCTCTAATTGTTCGGCACCTGTTTCCAAAAACCTCAGTGAAAAACTATTTAGTTTTCTCTGGTGAGAAGACTATACTATAAGTCCTGTTCAGACTTTTGACTCCCGGCCAAGCAAAACATTTGTTGATATAAACCCGAGCACTGTGGACTCTATTCAAACACTGAAAACGTGTGTGTGGTGTTAGAGGGTGGGTGGGGTGGGGGGGGAGAGAAATCTCTATACGAATTTTAACTGGGAATGGGACCATTTTAAAGATTTTTTTTTCCAGTTCGGGGGTGAACATTGAAGCTTTGTTAAAGCAACTGTTGAATGAGCACAGCTCTGTTATACATTGACCTGGCGTTCAATAGCAACAGTCAAAACCCTGGGCCGGAGGGGATCAGATAGCCATCACAGAAGATGGAAGTGAAGAAGTAGGCAGCAGGGACACTTCCAAACAGTGGCTCCAGTGTCCATGGGCTCGTGTCATATCTCCTTTTGCCTATCGCCATCGAGCTGAGTTTGCCTTCCCCCACAGCCAGTCCAGAGGTGGTATTCAGCAGGTTCTGACAGGTTCTGAGAACGCGGTAGCGGAAATTTTGAGTACTTCAGAGAACTGGCAAATACTACCTCTGGCTGGCCCTGCCCCCATCTATTCTCTGCTTTCCAAGTCCCAGCTGATCGGGAGTGAATGGGGATTTTACAGTATCCTTGCCCTGGATTGGGGAGGGAATAGAGTTTTTACAGTATCCCTCCCCTGCCATGCACACCAAGCCACGCCCACCAAGCCATGCCACGCCCACCAAGCCATGCACACAGGACCAGTAGTAAAAAAACTTTGAATCCCACCACTGAGCCACTTCCACTCTCCATGCTTACATTCCAGGCCCAGATCTTCCTATTCCAACCCCACCCCCATATCTACAGTAACTCAATCTCCTTCCAACCACCTACTTTCTCCCACTGGGAACCCAACCATCACCAAGTGCACTGATCAATGGTATTTTGGCCATCTTGGCAGGATAGACAGGGAAGGGGGTTCCAAGCCCAATGGATTAGGGACTGCTCAAGCTCTGCCCTCCACCCCAACCCAGACCCTTAATGATGAAATGTCCAGAGCAATGCCACTTTCTGGAACATCTAACACTCAGAAAGCTTGGACAGCTGGATCCACTCCGCCGATGTCCAGAGGTTGCTTCAAAATAGAATGGAGATACAAGCGATGGCTTTGGCAACTCCCAAAGTGCCTCTTGTACAGAGGTGGGGTTCAGCAGGTTCTGACCAGTTCTGGGGAATCGGTAGCAGAAAATTTGAGTAGTTTGGAGAACCTGCAAATACCACCTCTGGCTGGCCCTGCCCTCATCTATTCTTTGCCTCCCAAGTCCCAGCTGATCAGGAGGGAATGGGGATTTTGCAGTATCTTTCCCCTGCCACACCCATGAAGACATGCCCACAAAGCCACACCCACAAAACTGTAGCAAAAATTTTGAATCCCACCACTGCTCTTGTAGATAAGACTGTGATGAACCTGACTTCCTGGACATGGATGCAAAGGTCTGTGAAGAGCCCCTCTGTGAGGGAGATGGATGGCTAGGAAGTTTGATAAATAGAAAAGAAAGAAGATCATAAATGGAACAATTGTTAAGTAAGGATAGAGAATCTATTGGCTTCAGGCTGGTGATGGTTTCATATCATTCAAACAATGCTTTGGTGGACGGTGGTTGGGTTCCATACCTAGCTCCTAATTGAATGTAAGTCTAGAATGAAAATGTACACAAAATATTTATTCCAAAATAAAGCTATTAGTTGGAACAGGGTCTAGGACAATTTACTGCCAACTTGCCATGGCCAACTCACCATAGCCAACTCACTGTGACCAACTTGCCAACTTGCCATGGCCAACTCATCAAAGCCAACTCACTGTGGCCAACTTGCCATGGCCAACTTGCCATGGCCAACTTGCCATGGCCAACTCACTGTGGCCAACTTGCCATAGCCAACTCACCATGGCCAACTCACTGTGGCCAACTTGCCATGGCGAACTCATCAAAGCCAACTCACTGTGGCCAACTTGCCATGGCCAACTTGCCATGGCCAACTCATCAAAGCCAACTCACTGTGGCCAACTTGCCAACTTGCCATGGCCAACTCATCAAAGCCAACTCACTGTGGCCAACTTGCCAACTTGCCATGGCCAACTTGCCAACTTGCCATGGCCAACTTGCCATGGCCAATTCACCACAGCCAACTTGCCATGGCCAACTCACCACAGCCAACTTGCCATGGCCAATTCATCACAGCCAACTTGCCATGGCCAACTTGCCATGGGACAATGCACTGCAAGACAATTCAACAGTGTATTAATTGTTTCATTCAGGTACTTGTATTATTGGTGACCACGTTTTTGTGGAAATTATTGTAACTCTTGTATTTCTGGATTGTTTTTTTATTATTGGGCATGGTTCTATCAAAATTAATTTAACTTTTGTATTTGTTAAATTGTCCTGCGGAGAGTTGGCTACGGCGAGTTGACCCATTCTGATTGGAGAAGTACATGTTTCTGAAACTAAAAGTAGCTTGATTCCTAGTTTGATCTTATTTTAGAATGTATTTCAATCTAACCAACATTTTCTCTTCTGTTATTCTGGTTCTGATTATATTTTCAGGCTATTTTCTTTTTAAAAGAAAGATTTTCAGATGCCAGAAGACAGTCTGTTATACAACAGAGTGTAAATACCAAAAATAAACGAAAAGCACAATATTTTTCGTATTACAACAGTTCAGTCTGGGCAAGCCAACGTTTCCCCCTCTTCTAAGGTTTCTTATAACCTTTACTGGAGTTTGAAAATGCATTTCTAATTGTTCTGTCTTCAAGAAACAGCCTTTATCTTATCTCTGAGTAACAGATGAAGCTACCTAATTTAGTATTTATTTGATCCCAGGTTAAGGTGGAATTTTGCATTTCTTGCTGTGTGTGTGATTTGTGGCACTTTGGTGGTGATTATGGTGATGGCCGGAAAGGGCTGGGATCTGCTGAGGCCCAACTGGTTTTTTGTGTTGTTGTGGGCAACTTTCCTCCAGATCTTATAATTGCTAGATGTGGTCATTTTCTTATTGAGCAGCAGGTTGGGCTAGAAGATCTCCAAGGTCCCTTCCAACTCTATCATTTCATATGCTATGTTCCTTGCACAGTCATTTTGGCACTGGGCACGTGTGCATTCATAAAGGACCACATGGGCTCTTGGTTTAGGTGGTCCCACAGTCTCACACCAGATCCCCAGGCGTGCATTAAAAATTGCGATTGATAGGCAGCGAGGATGCAGAATAGCACTGCCTGTCTTGGTCCTTGGGTAGCCTCCATCACCTCACTTCTGTAGATCAAGCACTGAATCCTCAGGATGGGTAGGAGATTCCAGATAGAAGAGCTATAGAAGATCTTGTGTCCTGCTTTATCACGAAGCCCTCAGCCATTTACTGCCTGATCCACCCGGGTGTTGTAACTAGGCTTTGCAAGGAAGTTCCCATGAATGCATGGCAATAAATCAGGATCTGCAGGTGATGTCTCCTGCTTTATCAGGGATCCCTCCTCCCCATTCCACTGATTAAGGCCGTGATGGTGAACCAATGGCACGCCCTCTCTGCGGCAGTGGTGGGTTTCAAATTTTTTTAGAACCTCTTCTGTAGGTGTGGTCTGGTTTGTGGGAGTGGCTTGCTGGCCATGTGACTTGGTGGGAGTGGCTTGCCAGCCATGTGACTGGGTGGACATGGCCAACTTATAAAATGTGGTGAAACTCACTTAACAACGCTCTTGCTTAGCAACCAAAATGTTGCCTCAGAAACTCGGCATTTGAAGCACGCAAGTCTTAAAGCTGTCAAGTTACAAGACCCTTGCACCCCTAACCCTTTAGAAAAAAAACCCCAGGGGTGTTCAAACTTGACAGCTTTAAGACTTATGGACTTCAACTCCCAGAATTCCTCCTCTCGCTCTTCATCTTGATGATGTGCGGACGGGGGGGGGGAGGAAGCTGGAACCGGTTCTAAAAGGCACTGTAGATTTGTGGAACCTTTTCTATAGAAGAGGTTAGAACTGGCAGGAACCCACCCCTGCTCTGCGGGTGTGTGAACTGTCACCCAGCTCAGCTCCACCGCGCATGCGCTTGTACCTCCCGCCAGCCAGCTAGTTTTTGGGTCTCTGCCATGCATGCAGGTGATGTGTGCACATCCATGGGAGGGCGAGGGGGTCACACACACATGTGTGTGGGGAGCATGGGGGCATGTGGTGCGACCCCCACACCCCGTTTTTTCTTTCAAGAGGCTTTAGGGGGACTTGCTAGGCCCAAAATGGAGTGTGTGGGCAGTGACACAAAAATCAGCTGACCCCATCTCTGCCTCCGACACAGAGCCCTCGTCAGAGCCTTCCCCAGACTCCAGGACTGTCCCATGCTCCTCCCCAACCTCCTCACTGTCTGAGTCTGCCCTCTATCTCTGCTGGCCACTGGCGGGCCACAACAGTCATGTGTCTCCTGCCATGTTGGGAGTCCTCTGTTAAAAAAAGAAACCCCCCGGCTATTTTAGATGTTGGGTCTGTTCGTTTATGACCATAACATCAAGCTGCGATATGAACGTCTTTTTGAGTTTGACTCTGGCTGTGGATTTCAGGACAAGTACGTCAAACTATTGGGGAGGAGCTGAAACAAATCTGAGCGGTAGACACTTATGTACTCTTGAACATAGATGCTAGAGTTGAAACCCAAACACATGGAGGGGAAAAAGTGAGTCTGGAAGCACTTGGGAACAGCTGGGTTTGATGACTAACGCAATTGGGTGCCATGAGGAACAAATTAAACAAGTGACTGCAGCCCGAACTGCTCCTGTGACAGACACTTTAATCAGGAAGTCAAAGGCTGATTGACAAGATGAAAAGCTGGACGACATGAAAAATGGAAACAGAAGGATCAACACAAGAAAAGGGCCCCAGGTCAGCGGGCTGACAAAATAATCAAGTACAACAGGCCATAATCCAATCTTTGAAGGCTTGGCAAAAGGCTAGTTGTGAGAGGAGCAGCTAAAAGGAAAAAGGAGAGGAAAAAAAAGAACAGCCGTTTTTAGAGCAAGAAACAGATTTCTGGGACTCAGGGCTCGTGTGAGTGAACCAATGAATCCCCTTCATCTTGAAAAGGGCTCCTGCTGAATTACAGGGGGTGATGTGTAAATGTGCCATTATATATGCGTGCATACAGCCAAGGTACCCAAAACGAGAAGAGTCCTCCGCTCCTCTGCTCACAATAGAATCCCTTGTGCCGCCAGGCTCGAAATTTGGGGCTTGGACAATCTGGAAGAGCCGTGGTGGCGCAGTGGTTATGGTGCAGTACTGCAGGCCACTTTAGCTGACTGTGATCTGCAGTTCAGCGGTTCAAATCTCACCGGCTCAGGTCGACTCAGCCTTCCATCCTTCCGAGGTGAGTGAAATGAGGACCCGGACTGTGGGGGGCAAGTTGTTGACTCAATTTGTTAAAAAAATTGTAAACCACTTAGAGAGGGCTGAAAGCCCTATGAAGCGGTATATCAGTCAAATAAATAAATAAATAAAAAACTGCGCCGTCTGCGGTTTGATCTAAGCCCAGTACACAAAACTGTCTGCTACAGCATCTTGCCTGTCAACAACTTCTTCATCTTCAACCACAACTATACGCGGGCAAACAGTAGATACAAATTCAAGGTAAACCGCTACAAACTCAATTGCAGAAAATACGACTTCTGCAACAGAGTGGTCAACGCCTGGAATGCTCTCCCTGACAATGATTGGTGAGCTAAATCCTGGTGTCTCGGAATGATTACACACACATTCTTACATATCCTTTACAGAGGTGGTATTTAGCCGGTGCTCTCTGGTTCGGGCGAACCGGTAACGGCGGTTGCGGGAGTCTCCGCCCGCCCTCCCCAACAATGCGCATGTGCAGACAAGGCATACATGAGTGAAGCAGTAGGGAAGGTAAGTGAATCCCACCTCTGCTTTATACATGTTCCTTCATTGGGCGATCTTGGCCTCGAGTGATAGTTTTGGTGGGATTCCATCGAGGACTTCTTTGATATTTTTTGCAGGCCAAGGAATGTGTAATAGTCATCTCCAGCACCATAGTTCAAAGGCACCCACTTTTCTCCTCTCTGCCTTTTTCAGAATCCGGGTTTCGCCGCCATAAGTTGCATTGCATTGGCATCCATCAGTAGTATCGTGTTCTGGAAAGAGGTAAAGCTGGAGTGTCGTCTCCAGAGCACGAGGCCTGGATAGATTAATATAGCAATAGCAATAGCAATAGCAATAGCAATAGCAATAGCAATAGCAATAGCAATAGCAATAGCAGTTAGACTTATTATCGCTTCATAGGCTTTCAGCCCTCTCTAAGCGGTTTACAGAGTCAGCATATCGCCCCCACAGTCTGGGTCCTCATTTCACCCACCTCGGAAGGATGGAAAGCTGAGTCAACCCTGAGCCGGTGAGATTTGAACAGCCGAACTGCAGAACTGCAGTCAGCTGAAGTAGCCTGCAGTGCTGCATTTAACCACTGCGCCACCTCGGCTCTTTATGGAGGATGGATTGTTACCCAAGCAGCAGATCCCCCTCTCCACATTGCTGAAATAGTCCAATGGAAAGGAAGAGACGATATGATTGGTTCTAGCTGCGTCGCAGGAGTTACCAGAACATGGTTATACACAGTCACAAACTGCTTCTGGGACTTCCGGCTCTGGATTTTGCCTCGAGGTTGACTCCGGAAGCCTTTTTCCAGTAGTGGATATAGCCACAAGGCAGTGGAGGTTTGTAATCAGAGTTTCTCTCCTTCTAGAAGATGGTTCTGCTGCTTTATCTGCCGTTGGGGCGTAGAGCCCTCTTCTGCCTTCAAAACCATTGACCGTCTTCTCCTGTAACCCTGGAAAGGGGCCCTTACGAGGTGCTACCAGCCGGGCCAGCTGGACCAAGGTTTTTTAAGGAGGTGTTACTCCTCCATCATTCACTTTTGTCCTGGCTTGTGACAGGCAGAGCCTGGCTTCCCAAACGTTGGGCCAAGGACGGCCGTAAGTAGCAATTGGAAAAAATGTTGCTAGTGAACTAGAATCTAGAGAGCAGCTGGGCAAAAGAAGCCAGCAACAGGTGTGAAGCAATGATGCGTGTGCTTTCCTCTACCACAGAGGTGCCAACTTCCCTGCCAAGCCCAACTAAAGTTTGCAGCCACCCATGTGGAAGTGTGCTCATTCCAGAATCAAAGCAGTTCATCCTCCGTATTGCTTTTCTTGTCCTGTTGATGAAGTCTACCATCAAGTATGACAGCAACAACTGTGATTCAGACAACAGGTAGTGATCATTGGCAAGTAATTAATTGAAAAATAGTCATTCCTCAATGGCTCATCAGGTGGTAGGGGGTTTAAGTTAAATTCTGTTGAGCAGTAAACTACAGGATGTTGGTTCTGGCAACATCATATTAATCAATGAACAGAGGTGGTTCCTACCAGTTCGCACCTATTCGGTAGAACCGGATTGTCAAATCTACCGAACCGGTTAGAAGAGGTTCCACCAGTGGACCTGGAAAGCAGGCCACACCTACAGAAGAGGTCCCGAAATTTTTGGAAACCCACCACTGGTCCTTGGATATGATTATTCTACACTATCATGCTCATATTTATAAAACTCAGTGCCTCTGTGAAAGGTAAGGATGGTTACTGCGTTTGTGGTGCAATCAAACATTGCGTGTGTTGAAGTTGTTTTAACGCAAACCAAAGATGCCTTTTAAAAAACAAGTTTACATCACATTCTTATGCATGCCAGTGCTGTGTGTGAGGTAATTTAAGGTGGTTCTGACAAGTGTGTCGGCATCTTCATATCCGGACACATGGGCGGCAAGCCACTCCCACAAAGGAGGCCACACCCACAGAGTACGTTCGAACAATTTTTGAAACCCACCACTGTCAGTGAAGGATGACACACATGTCAGTCTGGAAAAACTACCTTCTATCCTTCAAGGATGCGGTGGCTCAGTGGGTAAGATGCTGAACTTTTTGATCAGAAAGGGTGAGCTCCCATTACTTGTCCCAGCTTCTGCCAACCTAGCAGTTCGAAAGCATGTAAAAAAATGCAAGTAGAAAAATAGGAACCACCTTTGGTGGGAAGGTAACAGCGTTCCGTGCGCCTTCAGCAATCAGTCATGCCAGCTACTTGACCAAGGGCACATCTTCGGACAAAGCTGGCTCTTCGCGCTGGCTTTGAAACGGAGTTGAGCACTGCCCTCTAGAGTCAGGAACAAGTAGCACATATGTGTGAGGGAACCTTTATCTTTATCTTCTCCTTCAGTTAATGTGACAACCTGGCCTTAAATTCCCGTGTAGAGCTTTTAGTTTTATTTTAGATTGAAAATTTAGGATAAACTGGTAAGAAAAATATGAAAGACATGCTTTCCATCCTGCGACTGGTTACCACTCCCTAAAACTTCACACACTTTTGGGGAACTTCTTAATTTCAGTGAAAATCCCACCATGATATTTTCGTTGATGCATTTATCACTATTCCTCTCCATCTCCATGGATCTCAGGGTGAGATAATCAGTAAGAAGCGATAAAATTATTGTGCAATACTCAAGCTATTTAGAATATCAGGCCAAATTAGATAGCATTAGTAACAAGTGACCATGCTTTTGCACGCTTAACTGAATCAGTTAAAGACTCAGTGTTAGTATGTGTATAGTTGGTGAATTTGTTCAATTATAATCTTGATTAGATTTAGTGGCTAGCAGGTTGTTTGAATTTAGGTCATTGGGTTTACTTTAACGCAGTGGGCAAATCCAGTAAATATAATAATTTTGTACACAGTTAAGTGTATTATATGAATACAACCTTGATTAATTCAATTTCAATTTAATAAAATTTGTATGCCGCCCACAGTCCCTTGGGACTCTGGGCGGCTTACAGGCAAGATAAAAAAGCATTTAAAAATTTAAGATAAAAGATACAATTATTAAAATTACACACCATCCATTCGTCTAAGTGGGGCTGGATATTGATCAACAGCCTCAGGCCTGCCGGAAAAGCCAGGTCTTGGTGGCTTTACGGAAGCCGGGAGAGTGGTAAGGGTCTGGATCTCCACGGTAGATTGTTCCACAGGGCCGGAGCAGCTACAGAGAAGGCCCTCCCCCAGGGAGCCGCCAGCCGGCATTGTCCGGTCGACGGCACCTGGAGGAGGCCCAACCTGTACGATCGTATTGGTCTTGGGAGGTAAGTGACAGGAGGTGGTCTCTCAGGTAGCCAGGTCCTAAACCATGTAGGCTTTAAAAGTAATGACTAGCACCTTGAAGTGCGTTCGGAGACCAATAGGAAGCTAGTGCAGCTCGCGGAGGATGGGTGTAACATGGGTGTATCTAGGTACAGCCAATATCGCTTGCGCGGCTGCATTCTGGACCAACTGCAGTCTTCGAACACTTTTCAGGGGCAGCCCCATGTAGAGCATGTTACAGTAATGCAGTCTTGAGGTGATGAGGGCATGAGTGACCATTTGAAGTGCCTCCCGGTCCAGGTAGTGTCGCAACTGGTGCACCAGGCGAACCTGGGCAAAAGCCCCCCTAGTCACAGCTGACAAGTGGTGTTCTAACGTCAGCTGCGGTCCAGGAGGACACCCAAATGCGGGCCCTCCTGAGGGGTGTAATAATTTCACCCCCCAGGCTAAGAGGTGGAATGTCTGGACTATCCTTGGGAGGCAGCATCAATAGCCGCTCAGTTTTGTCTGGATTGAGTGCAAGCTTGTTCGCTCCCATCCAGACCCTGACAGCCTCCAGGCACTGGCACATCACTTCCACCACCTCGCTGAGTTGGCACCCCGAGTTGGATTAATTCATTGAGTACTGTCCCGTTGGTGCAAATCTTAGTAAGCGTAAAGTTAACAATTGCTGTTGCAAAGTTGGCCATTTAGGCATCTTTATGGGACTTTTCTTGCAGTCCCAATTGAGTCCATCCATCTTGCTGCTACTCAGTCTCTATTTTCTCTCAACTTCTAGAAGTCTATTATAGATTTCTCTAGATAGTTAGGTCTTCACATAATGTATAAATTATAATAATTTGAGCCCAATCATTTGTGCCATAAGCGATAACGCTGGATGGGCTTTTCTATGACCCCATTGTTTGATGATGTCAATGGTATGATGTCCTTAGGTATCTTCTCCAAGATCAAAGTTTAAAAGAGCCAATACTGTGTTCTATCCTTCTTCAAAGTACAACTTTTGCTTCCCTAGAATATCACAGAGAGTACCATTTCCTGCACATTTCTAATCTAGGTATGTCAGCATATATGAGTAGCTTTCCCAAGATCCATCCTTCCTTCCTTCCTTCCTTGCTTCCTTCCTTCCTTCCTTGCTTCCTTCCTTCTTTCCTCCCTCCCTCCCTCCCTCCCTCCCTCCCTCAGATATTATCATCACAGGATGTAAGCTATTTCAGATAAAGCTGCCTTTGCAATTGGCTATGTTGAATTGTTAATGCCAATAGTGTTCAAATGGTGTTGTATAATATGATTTAATTCCATTTCTTTCCTATCACCTAGTGGTCACCTCACCAGTTTCCAGCTTGCCAGTAAGCATGAAGATCTTCAGTTTCTCATCAACAGAGTCCACAGTATTTTTCAGGACTCTAAGACGCACGGGAGTATAACACACACCACGATTTGAAGAGGTAAATTTTTTTAAAAAAGTTTTTGCATTCTGCAGGGCCCCCCAAACCCTCTGCATGCCTCATTTTTTTTTTTGCAAAAAAGGGGCGGGGGCATGCAGAACTTGGGAGGCTTGTAGAGTGCTCCTAGGGCTGGCGGGGGAATGATCAAAAATGGCCCGTGTTTCTGTTCGTTTTTTGCCCTCCCCAACCCCCAAGAGCACTTTGCAGGACTCCCAAACCCTCTGCACATTCATTTTTGCAAAGGGGTGGGGTTTCGGTAGGCCAAAATGCTGTATTCAGTGTATAAGACGTGCCCAGAATTTCATCGTCTTTTTAGGGGGAAAAGGTGCGTCTTATACTCCGAAAATATGGTATCTGAAAAATACAGCTTGAAGCTTAACACCCTCAAAAACCAAGATCCTGGTCGTCAGCAGACAACCCATTAATTTACCACCATAAATTCGGAAAGAATACCGCTAGAAAAAGTTGAAAGGCTCACATACCTCGGTTCTAATTACATGAAAGCTGGGACATGACCCCTGAAGTAAAGACAAGGATAGAGAAAGCTCGAACAGCATTCTTCAAAATGAAGAAGGTCTTCTGCTGTCAAGACATAAGACTGAAAATGAGAAGTGTCAGATGTTACATCTTTGCTATCCTGCTCTACGGAGTGGAGAGTTGGTCTCCGACAGAAAGTCCCTTAAAGAGATTAGAAGCACTTGAAATGTAGATTTACAGGTTATGTATCAGTTGGGTTGACAAAATCAGAAAGGAGAAGGTGATAAGCCACCTGGGAAAGCCAAGGGAGATCATCAGAACCATTAAAAAGCAAAAGTTAGAATATTTTGGACATGCGATGCGACACCCAGAGAAATACACCATGCTTCACTTAATCCTCCAGAGAAAGACTGAAGGCAAATGAGGTACAGGCAGAAGAAGAACATCATGGCTTCAAATCTATCGGGCTGGTTTGGACAAAACTCAGCAGTTGTCAGGCCTTCAGCCATCTTTTCTTTTGGATCTTTGGCCTGCCACACTTTCTATTATTCCACTAGGCATTTTCTATCGTGGGAAAATAGGAGGGGGGGATTGTACTGAGTTAGATACTACGTAGCCATAACAACATTCTTTCTAGAAAGCCAAGGTCATCCTTTGTCTTTGCACCTCGGCACCTAACCGGAACTGGAATGGGTGGAACTGCCAGCATGGCAGTGGGAGATTGGACCATGTGATTGACCTGTGGGTGTGGGGGGAAAGATCATGAACTTTCAACTGGGTGGTGAAAACCGGGAAGCTTTCAGATTTGGATTTTCCTAGATGTGCCAACATGGCTCTCTTAATAATTGGAACTTTGAGCAATACTTTGCCTTGGACTCTGATTTACTTTTTGGGTGCTATTTGGAACCCTATCAGTAGCACTTTTTCAGGGAGCTGAGGTGGCGCAGTGGTTAAATGCAACACTGCAGGCTACTTCAGCTGACTGCAGTTCTGCAGTTCGGCTGTTCAAATCTCACCGGCTCAGGGTTGACTCAGCCTTCCATCCTTCCGAGGTGGTAAAATGAGGACCCGGATTGTTGTTGGGGGCAATATGCTGACTCTGTAAACCGCTTAGAGAGGGCTGAAGCCCTACGAAGCGGTATATAAGTCTAACTGCTATTGCTATTGCTATAAAAATAGGATCGCCAACATGATCGCCAACCTCCGATGATGGATATGGCACAAGAAGAAGAAGAAGTGGTCATCTGGTAGACCTAAGTTAGTGATCTCAATGGTTGTCATTGAACTATATTCCCCACTGGTTAGCATTTTATAATGGAAAATATACTGAAAACTGGTACACTGAAGTTCCTAAGCAACAATACAGAAAGTTTACAAAAGTGAATTGTTGTGCATTCACAGCACTTCCTGTAAAGTGAATACCAAAATTCAGGAAACAATTAACTTTTGAATGTTATCAATTACAGTTCGAACTACATGGGGTTTCCCCCCCCCCCTCCAAATGATCTATTAATTTTAAAAACCAGAGACACCTTTTTCATGCCATCTGTTAATTTTTAAAGGCAAAGGAAGCATTTTAAAGCATCTATTTTTAATTTTTGTACCAAACAATTTCAAGAAAACAAACAAAACATATTGAAGAGAGCTTGTGATGCTTCTTCTCCCTTCTTTACTGTTGAAAATCTGGATTTGAGGATCTATTCAATCTGCTAGTATCTGGTTGCTGGGGCATGCACTTTTTCCCCATTAATGTGCTCACTCACACATTTTTCTTTTTTTTCTTTTCTCCTCCCCCTCTTCCTAATTAACACATTTTACATTGGGGTAATTGGCTTGTTCTCTTCTAAACAAATCTCTTTCTCACTGTCCTGATTTGCTGCAGAAAAGAAAAACGTGGACGATTCTCAGTGATGCGGTCAAAAATGATAGATTTCTTTCTCTCACAGGATCTGCAGGGGGAAACTGAGGAAGGCAACTGAGGAATGCACAGAGCTCATTCCTTTGCATAAATGCAGTGTGTATAATCATGATCAGGGCAGAAGGAGGAAACCCACAAAGGGAGCATTCACACAACATGCATAACCAGACTCAAGTTGAGTGGCTGCATTCACACAACACACCAGTCATGGTTAAAGCTTTTATAGGAGCTTTTTTTAACATGTTGATCCAAAGACATTTGGTTTATATGGGACCACCATATTATGCAAACCCAGAATCTGGGTTAATTCATGAGTTAAGACACAACAAAAAGAAGCATGCAGGTATTGTAGGCTTATTGTCAAGTGCAAAGAATCAGGACCACATGGAAAGTTCTTCCAGTTAAGTTGATTTATTGCTCATGTCTATACACAAGAATCTAGTCAACTAAATATTATGGCTATTAGTTGACTAGATTCTTGTGTATAGGCATGAGCCATACATCAATTATTAAATTGTGGTTAAATAAGAGTTAACAGAATTCAAGAGCAGTTGGAAATAGATGCTTATGCAGCGGTGGGTTTCAACATTTTGTTACCACTGGTTTGTCACATGCACGCGGGCTTTGTGGGCAGACGTGCCCCTTCCAACCATGCGCCCGGCTTTCTGCGTATGCACTTTGCTCTCAACACACCTTCTCCACATGTGCCTGCCCTCAAAAACATGCCTAAATAGACAGCATAGAGCCAGGGTGGGCAGGCGGACCCACCCGCGATTTCTGCTACTGGTTCAGGCCAACCGGTTCTAACCGGCTGAATATCACCTCTGCACTTGTGGGAATGTAGCAAATCTAGGCTGCTTATTCTCTTGACTATGCTCTTAGGCTCTGCCTGTCCTTTTATCTTACCTATATAATAACTGAGTTCAATGCATGGTGTAATCAATGCAATCAAAGAGAAAGCTAGAGATTTTGGTGCATTGTGGTTCATGACAATGAGATCCATGGTTTTGTATAACCAATGTTAATGTAATTGTTAGGAATATAATCTAACGGTTGGGTTGGCAATATATAAATCATATAGCAGTGCTGTACCTGTTTCTTTAAATCATGCTGTAAAATGTGATTGGCTGCTGTGTTCCCCAATTGGCCATAAGAGGGAGCCAGAATGACTGTTAGCTCTCTGTTTGTTAGATGCTGGGCTGATCTGATCTGAGTGTTTTGGAAGCTGGCTGTTAGAAAGTGCTGTGAGCTATTGTAAGTTTTGCAACTGCTAGCAAACTTTGAGTACTGAACTGATTATATGATACTGGACTATGTTATTTGGATTATCCCTTAACTGAAAGACGTTGATGACTGACTGTCTTATCAGTGTATGACTTGGACTGTTTGATGGACTCTGATACCTCTATTTCCACGAAAGTAAAAGCCTATTTAAACTGCAGTGTCTCTGTATGCTGGTTTGTGTGTTCTCCAACACAACTCTCACAATGCTTCTCTGAACGCACTCGCTCTCCCAACGGGGAGCTTACCTAACAGTATGGTTAAGACAAAGGAAGGTTGGTGACTTCCCTGTCATTCTGAATGGATGGATGAATTGCTATTGACATGGACTCTATTTTTCAATGGTTTGAAAGCTTCCCCGGTGTCAAGATTATTCAACGTGTTATTTTCAGGGAAAGCAATCACCGGAGAACTTACAGTTCTTCTGTGGATTCCTTCTTCCTTTACTCATAAATACAACTTCAGCTGGCTTCACTTGGAAACATGCCGACATGAAGCTCCTAATAAAGACTGGATTTCTTTTGAAACTTGGCTCAAGGCTCATGATTTAATTAGATCATCCTGACACAGCATACTTTCACCCTTTCGACTTATAACTAGTTTGTTGGTGTAGAAACAGACCAGATCTAAACAGGTTATGGATTGATCAAAAATGTCATGCCAAACCATTTATTTCATCTTACTGGTTCTTTAACGCCTTCCATTTGAACAGTGTCTTCTTCTGATCTCTGTAACACCTTCTGGATAAGAAATAAGAGGGAGCTGCTTTGTGTATCCTATAATAACTTCCTTCTCAGTAAAATCATGAGGAGACATATGGATGTGAAACCTGTTGTTAACAGTTCTCACATGGACAGTTCATTTTTTATAGGATGTAAGTCTCCATATCATTTCAGAGCTTCGTATTCCAAATTTTCCTTCATTGCATCTCAAGAGAGTTATAAACACAGCATGTTCAAAATAGGTGTTATAAAGAAACAATGGAGAAAGTTTAGCCTCTCTGCAGGTATTTGACTATTAAAATATTTCAAGTTCCAAATTAAAAAGTAACCTTTTAATGGGAATGGGGAACACCCCATTTTCCTCATTCTTTTTTTTTAAAAAAATCAAATGCTCCTAGATTGATTTTAGATATTTTAGTAAAGAGTACAAAGACATGGATTTTACGTGATTTTGTCTAATGATTCCTTTAATAGAAGAGAAACACCTTCATAACATTTTAGTTCAGACGACGACCCTGGGGAGCTCAGTTTAATAAATCTTGAAGCCTCCTGGGGAATGAAGGCCTGAATTTCAGGAGATCAATCAACAACATTCATCAACCCATCCTCATTTGTTCTCCTTGGGTATCTAAACATGGGTTCAACACAAATGAGGCTGAAGGATCAAACGCTTCTGTGAGTTGAAATTGTCTTGTTGTTTAATGCACTTCAGTGTTACAAAAATATAAGCATGTTTGAACAAAGCTGCAGGGATCCTTTGAAAGTTTCACATAGATTGAAGAGAAAAGAACCAGATGTTTTCTTGCAGAGGGAATTCACAAAGACAAGATAAATATTTCATAGCCAGAGACATTCAACAGTTAACGCTATGGAACACAACAGTTTCTTTACTTTAATATTGTAAGTGTTGATCAAGCAAACCATGATTGATTCATATCAGTGATGGCAGTCAATTTTTGTATTACTGGTTCTGTGGGCATGGCTTGGTGGGCGTGGCATGGCTGGTGGGCGTGGCAGGGAAAGGATACTGTAAAATCTCCATTCCTTCCCTACTCCAGGGAAGCTTACTGAAAAATCTCCTTTTCCTCTCAATCAACTGGGACTCAGGAGGCAGAGAATAGATGAGGGCAGGGCCAGTCAGAGGTGGTATTTACCAGTTCTCTGAACTACTCAAATTTCCGCTACCAGTTCTCCAGAACTGGTCAGAACCTGCTGAATACCACCTCTGATTCAGATCAACTGCACTATAACATAGAGATGTGATCAGCATTCTCTTTTCATTCCTTCTCGTACCAGATTTTTGGTCCCATCTGCCAAACAATTAAACGCCATGAAGTCTACTTATTCTGAAGAACAACTTGCCTCCAGAAGTTGTGAATGCTCCAACAGTGGAAGCTTTTAAGAGAGATTGGACAACCATTTGTCTGAAATGCTATAGATTTCCCACTAAGCAGTGAGTTGGACTAGAAGACCTCCAAGGTCCCTTCCAACTGTGTTATTCTATATCTATTTGTGTAAAGGCTACGGATGTGCACACTGTTTACATTAGCTACTGTTGATGATGGGCACACTTGCAACCCATAATAAGCTACAGCGATGTGCCAAGGACAGCACCATATAATGCCACAGTTGCATATCTCATTCACAATATCTGACCAAGGAAATGTCACGATATTTGCATGTTGATCTCATCACCCATGCCATCACGTATCTTCATTGTGAAGGAAAGACCACGGATATTCTCAATGTTGCAAGAAATGACATTAGGAATTGTAATTAGCCAATCCTGGATGCTAAATTTAAATTGAGCTCCAGGATAACTCAGGCAATATTCTCAAAAGGCCATTTGTTCTACATCAGGACTAGCTGCACAGGTGGAGTACAATGCTTGGATCAGCCGGTGATGTCATGGAGATGGATTTGGATTTGCTAGGCGCTGGGGAAACAGGGGAGAATCCTTGCAAGAGAGATGGACTCCCCATTAATCCAAATGACACCCGTCCTTTCAAAATGAGCCACATCAAAAAGAGAGCAAAGCAGCTTGTTGGATGGAACTTTGGGGGGAAGCCAACAGGTGTGGTAACATCTGGTCCAAGAGGAGGAGATATTTCAGGAAATACCATAAAAGACAAACAGAGAAGAGAGTTGATAGTAACCATGACAATCACAAGACGGAAAGGAGACGAAAAACAGTGGAAAACCCATTTGCTAACAACATCTGGGGAAAAGATATGGGTGTAAGTATTTCTGTGACACTCCCAGAATCACAAAGAAGTGGCGCTCAGGAATAAAACCCTATTGAGTTCCAGAACTGGAGGCTTAAATGACCACTTTTGAACACCATTTGTCAGCTGTGACCAGGGGGGCATTTGCCCAGGTTCACCTGGTGCACCAGTTGCGCCCCTACCTGAACCGGGAGGCTCTCACAACAGTCACTCGTGCCCTTGTGACGTCTAGGCTGGAGTACTGCAATGTGCTCTACATGGGGCTGCCCTTGAAGAGTATTCGGCGACTTCAGCTAGTCCAGAATGTGGCCCGCAGAGTGATTGTGGGTGCACCCTCGCTTCACCCACATAACACCTATCCTCCGCGAGCTGCACTGGCTACCTGTCGATCTCCGGGTGCGCTTCAAGGTGCTACTTGTCACCTACAAAGCCCTTCATGGTAGTGGATCTGGTACTTGAGAGACTGCCTACTGCCAATTACCTCCTCGCAACACTATTAGATCTCATCGATTAGGCCTCCTCCGAGTTCATCTGCCGGTCAATGCCGACTGGCAACTACGCGGAGGAGAGCCTTCTCGGTGGCAGCTCCGACCCTATGGAACGATCTCCCGTGGAGATTCGTACCCTCACCACCCTCCAGACCTTCCGCACAGCCCTCAGAATCTGGCTATCCCGTCAGGCCTGGGGCTAAGATTGTAACCCGCCCGAATGGTATGAATGTTGTGTTTTTTAATTATGTATTGTCTTATATGTTAAAAGTTTGTCTCCCCCTTCCCCTTGGGTTGTGAGCCACCCTGAGTCCCCCAGGGAAAAGGGCGGCATATAAATAAACTTCAAACTGGAGGCTGGGGAGGGCAAAAAAACAGGCCCAACAGGCCAAGCGGAAATTTGGGAACAGTGTGCATTCAGTCTGTAAGACACAGCTAAATTTTCACCCATTTTTTGGGGGGGGGAAGGTGGGTCTTATACACTGAAAAATACAGTAAATGTGAGCGTTACTTGCAGTGGTGGGATTCAGCCAGTTCGCACCTATTCGGGAGAACTGGTTGTTAACTTTCTAAGCAGTTCGGAGAACAGTTGATGGAAGAAATCTCCTTTTGTTTTTTTCCACTTTACAGGGCTGATCCCTGTAAGGAAGAGGAGCCAAGGTGGCGCAGTGGTTAAATGCAGCACTGCAGGCTACTGCTAGATCAGCAGGTCAGCGGTTCAAATCTCACCGGCTCAGGGTTGACTCAGCCTTCCATCCTTCCGAGGTGGGTAAAATGAGGACCCAGATTGTTGGGGGCAATATGCTGACTCTCTGTAAACCGCTTAGAGAGGCCTGAAAGGCCTATGAAGCGGTATATAAGTCTACTGCTATTGCTCTACTGCTATTGTAAAGGAAGGCAGGAAGGAAACATTCTTGTGTTGTTTCTAGCCTCATCTTTATTGCCCTGCTTACAGAAACTGCCTCCGGTTAACCCTTATTACATTGTAACCGTTGATGCGAAGCGCCCATTGACGTGAGTGACGTTGAGTTGGCCACACCACCCAGTCACATCACCACCGAGCCATGGTGCGTATTTCTTTAAATTCAAGAAAGCTGTTTAGAACGTTCTTAAAATACACAGGAATGAGCCATTGAATGGAAAATTATCTGGGTGATGCAGGGGAAGTTTACACCCACACAATTCATTCAAGTTAATAGGAACAGTATGAAAACTTTTCTGTTTGGAAATTGTCCCCTTTGTCTACGAGAAGGAAAAGAACGAGAGCTGTGGGACTCTCAGTATTCTTTGCAAATGATCCATTCACACTGACGCTAAAAACTCACCAGTCAAAGGATTCATAGGGGTAAGCTTTGCCTTATGGAGGCTTCCTAATGTCTCGGTTGCATATCCATCCTTTTAGTCTCCTTTCTTTTCTCCAACCATCCTTGCGACTTGCATTAGACAAGAAGAGAAATATTCCAGAGTTAATTCAGTACTACTTGCCAATTTTGAGAAGGAAACAAGTCTGGTGTCTATTTTTTGAATCGCCTTGAAAAAGTTTACACATTCAGGCTCTCTGATTCTCAATTTACATGACTGCCCTGCAGAGATTTCATCTTGAAGCCGAATCTGATTAGCTGTGTAACATTTTGATGCATATTTGATGCCTATGTAGAAAGGAAACTAACTGCTTACAGTGTTCACATTGTTTTAAATAAACATTACATCTTGGAGAAGCAAAACTAGATTTTGCAGCAAAGGATTGCTTTATTCCATGCATGGCTAGAATGTGTAAGAAAAGAAAAGTACCTTGGAATTTTCAAATTTTGGACTATATTAGGGAGGCATTTGCTAAAGTGCATAAACTAAGCTTAACGTGTTGTGTGAACAAAGCAATTAGGTTTTTAATTGACTTGGTTAAACCCAATCACTATGGAACTATTGATCTCAACTCATTAAAGTTTACACTGTACAATGTGCAAATTTATTTATTTAACAAATTTATATAGCCCCCATCTATCCAAAGAACTCTGGGTGTGAACAGAAATAAAAGCAAATAGGTCTATTATCAAGAAACTGGGAAGAGGCCCCTAAAAATTTCATTATCAACTCATCAAATAAAAATAAAAAAACCCACATCCACAGAGTTCCATCCACTTCCTGACCTCAGCACCAAATCTTTACAGTTTTCCAGAATATTAATAGGCCCCCTTTCTCTTTCTTTTTTCTTCTTTCTTTCTTTCTTTCTTTCTTTCTTTCTTTCTTTCTTTCTTTCTTTCTTCCTTCCTTCCTTCCTTCCTTCCTTCCTTCCTTCTTTCTTTCCTTCCTTCTTTCTCTTTCTTTCTTTCTTCCTTCCTTCTTTCTTTCTCTTTCTTTTCTTCCTTCTTTCTTTCTTTTTCCTTCCTTCCTTCCTTCCTTCCTCTTTCCTTCTTTCTCTTTCTTTCTCCCTCCCCCTCCCCCTCCCTACCACAGTCAATAGAATACATGCTCTTGCACAGGAACAGGAAGCTCAAGGGCAAAGCCCAAGAGAAGATATAAAAACCCTTCACTCTCAATTCCAGGTGGTCAGCTACCCAGAACTCATGTGGTTCTGCTTTGTCATTAAACCCTCTTTTTTTTCCAATCAGCCTCCATGTTTCCAGTGTCTTTTTCCTGGCTTGGAACTGAACCAGATGGATATTTCTTCCAACACTGGGAAAGATGGAAAGCAAAAGAAGAAGGAGAGGGCTGAAGGATGAGATAGTTAGATAGGGCCATCAATGCAATGAACATGAATTTGGCCAAACTCAGCAGACAATGGAGGGTAGGCTGGCCTGGCATGCTATGTTGTGGCCCACCAGTAGCCAGCGGAGCTGGCAGCAGATTCGGACAGTGAGGAGGTTGGGGTGGAACCTGGGTCAGTCCTGGAGTCTGGGGAAGGCTCTGATGAGGGTTCTGTGTTGGAAGCAGAGGGGGGGGCAGGGCCGTCTAACAGTTATCAGCTGCCTTCGGAGTCAGACATCAGTGAGGCAGACGAACAGCTGGAGCCTGTTCCCAGTGTGCGCATGCACAGAGTTGCCAGACAAAGGAACAGCTAAAGAAAAGGGGTCGACTTGGGAGTAAGGCCGCAGGTGGACGATGAATGGTCCTTCCCAGAAGAAATAAAAGAGGAGTGAAAGGGGAGGGGTGTTTGCAGGAGACAATTAGTTCATTCTTGCATTCTTGCCTAGCACTGCGGCATCAGAAAGATAACAGCCTGGCCATTCTCCAAGCCTAATAAAGATTGGTAATTCTAAACTATCTTGAAAGACTGTGGGTCGGGACTTTGCTGGAGAGGAATTGACTGTAAATTAAATAAAAGGAGTTTATCGGGACAAGGACTCGGCTTCATGCTTCTGGGGAAGCCTAAGTGAGAACATGCTATTCCGTGGAATCAGATGTGGCTTAGCAACTATCATCAACAACCTGCATGTTCCGGAAAGGCCATAGGTAGCCAATAGGTCCCTGTCACCACCACAAAGTTGCCCACAACATGTCAACAGAATGACTGCAAGAACATCTACACCAGCCAGCAGACATATGGGAAGACTTCAGTGGTGGGTTTCAATTTTTTTTAGAACCTCTTCTGTAGGTTTGGCCTGCTTTGTGGGAGTGGCTTGCTGGCCATGTGACCGGGGTGGGAGAGGCTTGCTGGCCATGTGACTGGGTGGGAGTGGCTTGCCAGACATGTGACTGGGTGGGCGTGGCCAACTTGTAAAATGTGGTGAAGCTCACTTAACAATGCTCTTAAGTGGAACCCTTGCAGGGCAGAGCTGAGGATTATGCCCAATTCTTAGCGGACAAAATTGCTCAGTTTCGGTCGGACTTGGACTCTATCTCTGCAGTTCCAGCCGAGGCACAAGAGGATGAAGTAGACCACCTCTGGGTTGAGTTTCAGGATGTTGCTCCCGGGGATGTGGACAAGGCCATGAGGGCTGTAAGTGCCTCCACCTGTGTACTGGATCCGTGTCCCTCATGGCTGGTTACTAACAGCAGTGAGGTGACACGAGGCTGGATCCAGGCGGTTGTTACCGCCTCTCTTCGGGAGGGGAACTTCCCCACCGCGTTAAAAGCGGCGGTGGTGAGACCCCTCCTGAAGAAGCCATCTCTGGATCCAGCTGTTCTTAATAACTATCGCCCAGTCTCCAACCTTCCCTTTCTTGGGAAGGTTGTTGAGAAGGTGGTGGCCTTCCAGCTCCAGCGGTCCTTGGAGGAAGCAAGCTATCTTGACCCCTTCCAGTCAGGCTTCAGACCCGGTTACAGCACAGAAACCGCTTTGGTCGCATTGACCGATGATCTTTGGAGAGCCAGAGATGGAGGACATCCCTCCATCCTGGTTCTCCTTGACCTCTCAGCAGCTTTCGATACCATTGACCATGGTATCCTTCTGCGACGACTGCGGGAGGTGGGAGTGGGAGGCACCGTGTTGCGGTGGTTCTCCTCCTACCTCTCGGACAGGTCGCAGTCGGTGTTAGTGGGGGGGCAGAGATCGACCCCTAGGCCCCTAACATATGGGGTGCCTCAGGGTTCGGTCTTATCCCCCCTACTATTCAACATCTACATGAAACCGCTGGGAGAGATCATCCGCAGGCACGGGATAAGATACCATCAATATGCGGACGATACCCAGTTGTATCTGTCCGCCCCGTGCCAACTCAATGAAGCGGCAGATGTGATGAACCGAGGCCTTGAGGCCGTTATGGACTGGATGTGGGCTAACAAGCTTGTACTCAACCCAGAAAAGACCGAGTGGCTGTTGTGCTTCCCTCCCAAAGATTCGACCAATATTCCATCACTCAGGCTGGGGGGTCAAATTTTACACCCCTCAGAGAGGGTTCGCAACTTGGGAGTCCTCCTGGATCCACAGCTATCCTTTGACCACCACCTGACGGCTGTGACCAGGGGGGCATTTGCCCAGGTTCGCCTGGTGCGCCAGTTGCGACCCTACCTGAATCGGGAGGCTCTCACAACAGTCACTCGGGCCCTTGTGACCTCTAGGCTGGAATACTGCAATGTGCTCTACATGGGGCTGCCCTTGAAGAGCATCCGGCGACTTCAGCTAGTCCAGAACGCGGCCCGCGCGAGTGATTGTGGGTGCACCTCGGTTCACCCACATAACACCTATCCTCCGCGAGCTGCGCTGGCTACCTGTCGATCTCCGGGTGCGCTTCAAGGTGCTATTAGTCACCCATAAAGCCCTTCATGGTAGTGGATCTGCGTACTTGAGAGACCGCCTTCTGCCAATTACCTCCCTGCGACCAATTAGATCTCATAGATTGGGCCTCCTCCGAATTCCATCTGCCAGCCAGTGCCGGCTGGCAACTACAAGGAGGAGGGCCTTTTCAGTAGTAGCTCCGACCCTTTGGAACGAGCTCCCCGTGGAGATTCGTACTCTCACCACCGTCCAGGCCTTCCGCATAGCCCTTAAGACCTGGCTAGCCCGTCAGGCCTGGGGACAAAGATAGCCGCCCCTCCCGAATGATGAATGAATGTTGCCTATTATTTTTACTTATGTGTGTCTACGTTATTGTTTGTATTCCCCTTCCTGATTTTATGTGAGCCGCCCTGAGTCCCCTCAGGGAAAAGGGCGGCCTATAAATGTTAATAAACTCTAAACTCTCTTGCTTAGCAACCAAAATGTTGGCTCAGAAACTCTGGCATTTGAAGCACGCAAGTCTTAAAGCTGTCGAGTTACAAGACCCTTGCACCCCTAACCCTTTAGAAAAAAAAACCCAGGGGTGTTCAAACTTGACAGCTTAAAGACTTGTGGACTTCAACTCCCAGAATTCTTCCTCTCACTCTTTATCCTGATGATGTGCGGACGGGTGGGGGGAGGGAGCTGGAACCGGTTCTAAACAGCACTGTAGATTTGTGGAACCTCTTCTATAGAGGTCTTAGGACTGATAGGAACCCACCCCTGGTAGACTTCCTATTGAAGGGACAGGGATCTCTGTTTTCCTTTAACAAACAGTTTAGAAAAGGGTGTTGAAGAACAAGAAGGAACATTGCAGGAGTTACTTGTCCTTCTATGGCGTTCCCACGAAAGACTTAATTACTGTGGTACCAGGAAACACACAGTCATCTGCCATTATTTGGCCAAACCAAACAATGAAACAAAGCCATAAATTGCACATTTATTTAGTCAGGGAGGTGGGAGAGCTGGGTGAATTTATTACTCCAGGGTGTTCTCAAGGAAAAGCATGACACAAGATTCGGTCAGCTGCATAAGGCCACAAAACAAAACATATTAGTTAGTATTTCACTTTTCCTTTCCTATGTTGCTAATAAATTATGAAGTCCCCCCGTTGAAGGCTGGGAAGGAAATGACACATTGGAGAGAAATAAAGATTGTCGTGCCTCACTCCTCTTGCCCCACAAGAGTGTGTTCATAGTTTACTCAGCCAGAGAACAAAACCAACACCCTAAGCCTAAACAAGTCATAATGATGCCCTACTGCGTGGTATGCACTTCTATTGCCAGCAAGGATCTGTGGGCAGGACAGCTGATCTGTGCTTTTTTCATGTTTTATTTATTTTATTTATATACTTTCCATTTCCAACCAACAGTGTGAGATCTGGGTTTTAAACAATCAAAAATCCACATATTTGCTATAATATTCATTACAATACTATTAATAATATAAGTATTTTTCCATACAATTGCAATAGTGCATAACATCTTCATCCTCAATTTCCCTCCACATTAACATGTCCTTTTATTTAATATTCCATCCTTTCTAACTTCTGTTTCTATTGTCTAACCATTGGTAGAATACATCCTACATCAAGAAGTATTCCGTTTCTTGTTTATCCTTAATAATGAGCGTTAATCTGTCCATTTCTGCACATTCTAATATTTTCTTAATTACACTTCTACCTAAAGGTATTTCATCATTTTTCCATTGCTGTGCAAATACAATTCTAGCTGCAGTTAATATTTGTAAAACCAGATACATATTCTTTTTGTCATGTTTTTCTGGTAGAATGCCTAACAAAAATATTTCATGTTTCAGATCAACATGTTGCTTTATCCTTTTTTCCAACCAAGTATGTATTTTCGTCCAAAATGTTTTGGCTTTTGAGCATGTCCATCACATATGATAATATGAACCTACTGATTGATTACATTTCCAACAGTCAGCAGATCTGATTCGAAGAGCAATATCATCTCCAAGGGACATACAGGTGGTTCTCAACTTAACGTCCACAGTGGGACTAGAACTTCCATCGTTAAGAGATGCTGTTGTTAAATGCCAGATTTTACAACCTTTGTTTTCTTTGCTGTGGCCGTTAAGTCAATCATCACAGTTGTTAAGTGGTTTAGCAAATCCAGCTTCCCCATTGATTTTTGCTTCTTGGAAGACTCCTGGGAAAGTGGCACACGCAACACCAGAATGCTGAGAACTGTTGTACAGAACGATAGTCATATGCCATAATGCCAAGCATGTCAAATTCTGATCGTGTGACATTGTGAATGCTGTGATGGTCGTAAGTGTGAGGACCATTTATAACCTACTAATAAGCACCGTTATAACTTTGAAGGGTTGTTAAAGAAATAGTCATGGAACTACTGAGCCGAGGTGGCGCAGTGGTTAAATGCAGCACTGCAGGCTACTTCAGCTGACTGCAGTTCTGCAGTTCGGCTGTTCAAATCTCACCGGCTCAGGGTTGACTCAGCCTTCCATCCTTCCGAGGTGGGTAAAATGAGGACCCGGATTGTTGTTGGGGGCAATATGCTGACTCTGTAAACCGCTTAGAGAGGGCTGAAAGCCCTATGAAGCGGTATATAAGTCTAACTGCTATTGCTATTGCTACTATAGGAGATTGCCTATAGTGAATCAACGTTGCTATGTTCAAGTTCAGGGGTGTCAAACTTGATTTCATTGAGGGCCACATCAAGGTTGTGTTTGCCCTCAGAGGGCTCTCTCTCTCTCTCTCTCTCTCTCTCTCTCTCTCTCTCTCTCTCTCTCTCTGTGTGTGTGTGTGTGTGTGTGTGTGTGTGTGTGTGTGTGTGTGTGTGTCTGGGGGCTGGTCATGGTCATGGTGGGTGTTTGACACAGGCTCAAGATCAGAAGTGGATCGTTCCTGATTCGGCCTAGTTTAGCCAAACTGGTAGTGGTGGCAGAGGGAGGTGCAGAAGTGTTGCGCGTGCGAACATGAGCCAACCAGTAGTAAACCGCTTAGCAAATCACCACTGCTCCAAATGCATTTTTCCCCTTCTCTTCTTTCTTTCCACGGTTCTTTACTGTAACCATTTTCCTATCTCTTCTATCAGATATTACTGGCAAGCGTTTATTACTTATTCTTCAAACTCCAATAAACTTTTTATTTCAAAAATGTACACCCCCTTTGTTTAATAGTAGATTGCTTTTCCAGGCCGAAAAGCTATTTATCCTATTGTTATTTTTACTATCCAACTAATAATAAAAATACAATAGCATAAATAACATGATAATACAAGATCTAACAGCAGAAGTAGATTTCCAGGATAGAAAATAGAAATGGCTGTCAATCATAAATTGTTGATTGTAGATTAAATGGATCTACAGTATATAAAATCTGGCATTAATCTGTAGTATTAACATAGGATGTTGCTTGTTTTCTATCCAGATCAGGCACTTATTTGAGGCTTCTTGTTCTGTCTTCAGATGCTTTGGAGAACAGGTTGATCCCCTCCTCTTTGGGGCAGCCTCTGAAATACTGGAATATTGCTATCATGTCCCCTCACTAGTCCTTCTTCCCTCTGGACTAGCCAAACCCCAATCCTGCAACCGTTCCTCATAGGCTTTTAGTCTCCAGGCCTTTGATCATCTCGTTGCTCTTCTTTGCCCTTTTCCCAAAGTCTCAATGTCTTTTTTGTAATGTGGGGACCAAAGCCAGATGCAGAAACCGATCAGCGACAGGAAGGCTTCATCCAGTGGTGGGATTAAAAAAGTTTTACTACCGGTTGTGTGGGTGTGGCTTGCCTTGGTGGGTGTGGCTTGGTAGGCATGGCAGGGGAAGGATACTGTGAAATCTACATTCTCACCCCACTCCAGGGGAAGGATATTGCAAAATCCCCATTCCCTCCCCAATCCAGGGGAAGGATACTGCAAAATCCCCATTCCCTCCCCACTCCAGGGGAAGGATACTGCAAAAGCCCCATTCCCTCCCCAATCCAGGGGAAGGATACTGCAAAATCCCCATTCCATCCCGACTCCAGGGGAAGGATACTGTAAAATCTACATTCTCACCCCACTCCAGGGGAAGGATACTGTAAAATCTCCATTCCCTCCCCACTCCAGGGGAAGGATACTGTAAAATCTACATTCCCTCCCCACTCCAGGGAAAGGATACTGTAAAATCCCCATTCCTTCCCCACTCCTGGGGAAAGGATATTGCAAAATCCCCATTCCCTCCCCAATCCAGGGGAAGGATACTGCAAAATCCGCATTCCCTCCCGACTCCAGGGGAAGGATACTGTAAAATCTACATTCTCACCCCACTTCAGGGGAAGGATACTGCAAAATCTCCATTCCCTCCCCACTCCAGGGGAAGGATACTGTAAAATCTACATTCCCTCCCCATTCCAGGGAAAGGATACTGTCAAATCCCCATTCTTTCCCCACACCTGGGGAAAGGATATTGCAAAATCCCCATTCCCTCCCAAATCCAGGGGAAGGATACTGCAAAATCCACATTCCCTCCCTACTCCAGAGGAAGGATACTGTAAAATCTCCATTTTCACCCCACTCCAGGGGAAGGATACTGTAAAATCTCCATTCCCACCCCACTCCAGGGCAAGGATATTGCAAAATTCACATTCTCTCCCTACTCCAGAGGAAGGATACTGTAAAATCTTCATTCCCTCCCCACTCCAGGGGAAGGATACTGTAAAATCTTCATTCCCTCCCAATCAGCAGGGACTTGGGAGGCAGAGAATAGATGGGGGCGGGGCCAATCAGAGGTGATATTTACCGCTTCTCCGAACTACTCAAAGTTTCCGCTACCGGTTCTCCAGAACTGGCCAGAACCTGCTGAATGCCACCTCTGGCTTCGTCCCTAAGATAGCTACGTGACACTTTTTGCATTGATCTTCTTTCATGGTCTACAAAGCTTCCATTATTCTTCCCGAAGCATCTCAGCCTAATTATTTCTTTTGTCAGAGACAAGACGATAACCCCGTTGAGCAAAATCACACGTTTCCCTCTTTTGTTCTGGCTTGCTCCATTGTCCTCGCAAAATTCAGAAAGCCTTGTCGATACAGCCGCCGAGGAAAAGTGGGGGACGAAAGAATGAAAAAGGGGTCAGCGAAGCAACGTGGCACCGTCTGAGCTAGACTGCACTTCTGATGGTTTTAAAAAGCCCTTGTTAAGCCACCCAGGCTAATTAGTTCCTTTAGACTGGCAAGCAGAAATATCACTTCCCTCTGTCACCTCCTTGGCAGTACGATTCCTTAAAGAGGAAGAGGAATCTTCATCGGAGAATATTCAAGTAGTCCTCAACGCAGAACCATCCGTTTAGCGACCAAAGCTACAACAGCACTGGAAAAAAAGGAATTTACAACCAGTCCTTGCACTTATGACCATCACATCCTTGTGATCACAGCCGGCATGTATTTAGAGTTCATGTGATCATTATTTACAATCTTCCCAGCCAGCTTTCTCCTCGTCCCGACAAAACCCCTTTTTATTAAGCTCATGTGAATTCCTCACAATCACACCCAGCAAAATCCCGGCAAACAGTCTTTCAAGGGTGAATTTACAACCACAGACCTTATCAGGCTTGGAGAGCTGCCAGGCCGATATCTTACAAACGCAACGCTGTACAAGAAAATACTTGGCGAGGAGTCTCTGAGAGCCACGAACAAATCTTCATAGTGAACTAATTGTATCCTGCAAACTCCACTCCCCTTTTGCTCCTCTTTGTTCCCTATGAGAGGGGCCATTTACCGTCCACATGTGCCTTTACTCCAGAGTCGGCCCTTGTTCCTTACTGTTCCCTTCTCCTGGCAGCCCTGTGCATGAGCACATCGGGAACAGGCTCCAGCTGTTCTTCTGCCTCACTGTTGTCTGACTCCGAAGGCAGCTGATAACTGTCAGACGGCCCTGGCCCCCTCTTTGCCTCTGACACAGAGCCCTCATCAGAGCCTTCCCCAGACTCCAGGACCGGCCCATCTTCCTCCCCAAACTCCTCACTGACTGAGTCTGCCCCAGCTCCGCTGGCCGCTGGTGGGCCACAACATTTTCAACAAGCAAAGTCAATTGGGAAAGCCATATTTTTTTTTATGAAAAAGGTTTTTATTTTCCATTTTTTCATTTTCATACACTCACATATATACTGTGCATAGCCGGAGCCATACAACATTAAACAATAATCGCAGCAATTCCTCTTGTCAACAATACCCCCCAAAATAGAAACCCAATATACCTCTTCCACTCTCCGTGCACCTCTTTCTTCCACCCCCCTCCAACTTTCTATCTTGGGAAAGGCATATTAATAACCACACACACCATCGCTTAATATTTTTAAAAAATGAGATCGTAAAATCAGGCCTGGCTCACTTAACAACTGCCTTGCTTAGCACTGGCTCCCATAGTGGTCTTAAATCGAGGACTACCTGCAAAAGGCAAGGAAAATGGCATTTAGATATTTGTGAACTGAAAGTCATAGGTGTTCTATATTATGGCAAGTCTCGTTCTCAGGGCTGGGTGTCCGGCCTGTTTCACATAACAGCAAAAAGAGATATGAACTCCAGAAGGTGCATTTACAAAGCCCCAGTTTTTCCAGTCTGTTTTAAAAAAAAACCCTTATGATACAATGATTCCCAAGTCAGCTGGTCTCAGAATTCAATAGAATTTTATCGTGAGTGTTCTGGCCTGGCTCGCAAGCATGACATACCCTCTGTAGTTACATTAATTTAACTACAGCAAAAAGCTTATCTCTCACTCACAGCAGGCTAACAAGTCTGTCCGGACGGGAGATAAATATTGTCTGCCACACCAATTCATCCCTGCCCCCTGCCTTTTATATCCAGGGCTAGGGTGATGCTTCGCCAGCAGCAGTGGCTCTTCCTTCCCAACGACCGGCCCATAGATTTCCACTGCTCTCCTCTCCTCTGCCTTCTGTGCAGCCATGTGTCAGGCATGGGATCCAGCTGTTCCTCCTCTTCCTCATCAGCCCTCTCCAGAGGGTGGGAAACAGCCAAAAATGAAGGCCGAAGTCAGCTGGCCAGCACGCACATGTGCACTGGATCTGACAGGGCAACGCCTTGCATGCCCCAACAAATGGCTCCATAGGCCACCTGTGGCACGCGTGCCATAGGTTCGCCATCACGGCTTTAGGGCATGGTTTTGCACTCCTTCAGGCTTCCATGTGCCAAAATGCTGAGACTCTAGAAAGAGTACAGAGAAGAGCAACAAAGAGGATTAGGGGACTGGAGGCTAAAGCATATGAAGAACGGTTGCAGGAACTGGGTATGTTTAGTTTAATGAAAAAGAGGACTAGGGGAGACATGATAGCAGTGTTCCAATATCTCAGGGGTTGCCACAAAGAAGAGGGAGTCAAACTATTCTCCAAGGCACCTGAGGGTAGAACAAGAAGCAATGGGTGGAAACTAATCCAGGAGAGGCACAACCTAGAACTAAAGGGAAATTTCCTCACAGTTAGAGCAATGAATCAATTATTGTATGAGAAGCAAAACATTTTCAAAGAAAAAACCCCAATAAAGTCCAGTTGCCTTTTGGAAAAAGCAACCATGCCTCTATAAACTTTGAGAGCATGAAGTTAATTCTCTCAAATTATTATCTTGTTATCCCAAAGGTGCTTTTTTTTTCCTCAAAAGGCAACTGGACTTCCTTTGTTTTTTCCTTGAAGCCATTTCCCTTCTCATCCAAGAAGCTTGTTTGGTTCTTCATTAGATTCTCCTCTGCCCCCTACAAATGGAGCTGATTTTGTTCCCTAGCCACTAAGAAATATTATGCACTGTGGCTGCTGTTTATTTTTACCTGTTACGCCAACAAAAATGAGCTTCTGGCACTGTGAATGTTAAAATGATGGTGTTTCTGTTTGTTTTTGCATTCTTTTTCACAAGAAACCCTGTGTTCATCTCAATAACTGGAATAAATAGGCAGACATTTAATGTTTCTCGCTGTTTCTCATATTTCCATTCATACTTGCTGCCCATCCCATTCAGTGGTCCTGTCTGTTTATTTGTTTTGACATTTTATGCCTGCTTGTACATTGCTCTCCTAAGTATACATCGTTGCTTACCGTTTTTGAGTTTTAAACAATTATAATATAAAGCCATTTTGTGTGTGGTTTTTTTTTTTTGCGAATACTAGTGTTTTTCTCAGATTTCTGTAATCTATCTATCTATAGATAAATGTGTGTTTATGTGTGTTCTAGCCAGTGGTGGGTTTCAAAAATTGTTCGAACCTACTCTGTGGGTGTGGCCTCCTTTGTGGGAGTGGCTTGCCGCCCATGTGACCAGAAGGGAGTGGCTTGCCGCCCATGTGACCGGATATGAAGATGCCGACGACACTTGTCAGAACCACCTTAAATTGCCTCACACACAGCACTGGCATGCATAAGAATATGATGTAAACTTGTTTTTTAAAAGGCATCTTTGTTTTGTTAAAACAACTTCAACACACGCAATGTTCTGATTGCACCACAAACGCAGTAGTCATCCTTACCTTTCACAGAGGCACTGAGTTTTGTAAATATGAGCATGATAGTGTAGAATAATCATATCCAAGGACCAGTGGTGGGTTTCAAAAGTTTTTGGAACCTCTTCTGTAGGTGTGGCCTGCTTTCCGGGTCCACTGGTGGAACCTCTTCTAACTGGTTCGGTAGATTTGACGAACCGGTTCTACCGAATAGGTGCGAACTGGTAGGAACCCACCTCTGGTTCTAGCATAACTCTGGAACGCTTCGAGCAATTTCAACCAAACTTGTTACACAGATAGCTTAGTCTCTGGAAACAAATATTGTGGGGGTAAGACACCCCTAACACCCCTCAGTGTGTGTGTTCTGTTAAGATACAGCCTGTTGTGCCTTAAAACGACTTCTACTGTACTGTCGTAAAATGGATTCTACTGTACAGCGCTGTGGAGTTGCCATGGTAACTTCTTCACAGTACTCCACAAAGGGGCTCCCTCTGGTAGGAGGGAAAATCCAACATTAGAAATTGCAGCGAAGTTCATGGAAGGAGGGTTGGGATACATAAATACCCGGGCAGCACTGGGTTATCAGCTAGTATAAGTATAATTGTTTAACTGCATTTTCAAAATCTGAAAAATGTGAATTTCAAGTTATAATATCTTAGGTTAGAGAGAAGCCTGTGTTAGCTTGCAACAGTTTTTAATTTTAAGTTACACAGGAGCAATTGTTACTGGATTCTTATATAAACCATTCTTGATTCTTCTCAACAGCTTCTATTAAGGCAATGCAAAATCTGTTTGTTTCCAGCAGAAGTTAATCTAATTAAGTCTGCTAAGCATCTTCAATCAAAATTGTTGCACATTCTACTTATTTAAATTTTTAGAACAAAGATTAACAATGATTCCCCTTAAATTATTATTAATTTATACCGTGAAATAGTTCTGCTCGACAATCTACTGACATGTGAAACAATTGTTTTCTTTAAACATCATTTATTAGAATCCTTGTATTGCGGCACTGCTATTTTAGTGTTTAATCTCATTTCATTTCTTTCTTTAATCAAGCCTACTCTATTGCCTCTCGTTTAAATACAAATACAAATTTAAATTTGAGACACACATGCAAACTCGGAAACAACACCGTTTTTAATTCAGCCTCCAAGGGCTTGCAATTTTTGCAGGAAAAATTATGCAACATCATTTGTTTTAAAGAGTGGGTAGAAACAATCATCTAATTGCTAGGTATTTTCTTTATATGCTTTTAAATCCATTTTAAAAATAAGCAATTCTACTAATACCAATGGAAAAACTTTTTTTTGCTCTTTCATTCTTTAATAGTGAATGAATTAAACTTGTCCTCAATTTACAACTGTTCATTTAGGGATTGTTTGAAGTGACAATGAAAAAAAGTGACTTATTCCTGTTTTTCACTCTTGTGACTATTGCAACATACCTGTGGTCATGTGGTCAAAATTAAGATGCTTGGCAAGTGACTCATATATATGACAGTTGCAGTGGGCAGTGGTGGGATTCAATTTTTTTTACTACTGGTTCTGTGGGTGTGGCTTGGTGGGTGTGGCATGGCTTGTTGGGCGTGGCAGGGGAAGGATACTCCAAAATCCCCATTTCCTCCCGATCAGCTGGGACTCGGGAGGCAGAGAATAGATGGGGGCGGGGCCAGCCAGAGGTAGCATTCTTGTGAGACAGACAGACCCACACACCCCAATTACAGCCTTCCTGATTTACTTTCAAGTGTGTGCCATGACCTTCCTTTAGCAGTCAGCCCATCATTCCCCCCACCTCCTTTGAATCTGAAAATGTTCTAATTTTCCAAGATACACCCAACATCAATATGTGCCATATTTTGCTCATTTTTGCCCCCTCCCCAGCCCCCTGGAGTACTCTATAAGCCTCCGAAAGGATATGCAGGCAATTTTTTGGACAAAAAACGGGCCCGTTTTTGTTAAAAATGGGCCATTTTTTGCTCATGGGGGGGGGGGGCTACCCACCCAAGAGCACTCTGCAAGCCCCCTAAAGACTATTCATTAAAAAAAACCGGGCCCATTTTCGGAAAATGAGCTGTTTTGGGGAGGTTTGCAAAGTGCAAAAACCTTTTTTTAAAAATTTGCTTCTTCAAAACCTTGTTGCGTCTTATACTCCAGTGCATCTTATACTCTGAAAAATACGGTAAACAAAAGAAATTTGGGGAACAAATTTTAACAACAGCGCCCAGAGTTATCTTTCTCCATTCCAAGCGATACAATGCTATCATTTTTTCCCCTCTCCCTTTTAATTACAAACCACACGGTGACACTGTTTGCTTCCTAGAGTCTCTAGCAGCAGTGGTTTATAATGAAGAGGCAACAAAAATCGCATTTTTTAAAAAAGGAAGTCAAGGACCAGCAGTATTTTACTTTAAAACGCAAGTTTGCTTTTTGGACAACTGGCCACGGAGTCTGTGGTTGACTGAACAGAAAAAAGATAAGGAAGCTGAGTTGCTTTTCAGGTGTGATATTATATTTCCCTGGATGAGAAATGGAGAAACATGTTTTTTTTTTAGGTAGGAAGCAGACTCACTCTTAATAGCCCCCACCCTCCTCAATAGCCCACAGCAGATAGAATAGAATAGATGGAATTGAATGGAGAATAGAAAACAGAATAGAACAGAATAGAACAGAATAGAACAGAATAGAACAGAATAGAATAGATGGAATTGAATGGAGAATAGAATAGAAAACAGAATAGAACAGAACAGAATAGAATAGAATAGATAGAATTGAATGGAGAATAGAATAGAAAACAGAATAGAATAGAATAGAATAGAATAGAATTCTTTATTGGCCAAGTGTGATTAAATACACAAGGAATTTGTCTTTGGTGCATATGCTCTCAGTGTACATAAAGACAAATAAAATAGAATACATTCATCAAGAATCATGATACAACTCTTAGTGATAGATGTCAGCACTTAAGAGATAAAGAGATAGCTAGGTCTATTCATAAGCAAATGCCCTCACCCAAGATTCAACAAAGGTAGGATTAGCCCTCAGCCATAATAGGAATTGCCCAGAGCCCCTTCAACACATCATCACCCAGCAAGAGTCAACCTGGCCCCATGGGAGTCTTACAACCAATCAGAATACATTTCTTACACAGGAACAGGAAGCTGCAAGGCAGGGTCCAAGAGAGGGTATAAATCTATCTCCCTCTCCCACTCGTGCTATTTTTGCCCAGGATCTCAAACCATGTGGTCCTCCTATCCATTAAACCATCTTTCCAAGCAATCTCCACGTTTCCAGTGTCTTTCTTCCCACTTGGAACCGAACCCATATGGACATTTCTTCCAACAGTCCTCTCAGTGTTGGTGGGAGTGTTTGTGTCTTGGTAGCCCTGCGAGTCCCATGGACTGCAAGGCGATCCAACCGGTCAGTCCTAGAGGAGATCAACCCTGACTGCTCTTTAGAAGGCCAGATCCTGAAGAGGAAACTCAAAGACTTTGGCCACCTAATGAGAAGGAAGGACTCCCTGGAGAAGAGCCTCATGCTGGGAACGATGGAGGACAAAAGAAGAACAGGACAACAGAGAATGAGGTGGCTGGATGGAGTCACTGAAGCTGCCGGCGTGAGCTTAAATGGACTTTGGAGAATGGTAGAGGACAGAAAGGCCTGGAGGAACATTGTCCATGGGGTCCTGATGGGTTAGACATGACTTTGCAACTAACAACAGCAAAGTTCCTTGATTAGACTGCTGTTTATTGTTTGTTTGTTTGATTGATTGATTGCCTGTTATCAATCCTAGTGTCAATCTCTCCTTATCTGGGTGGTGATTGCTGGTGAAAAAGTGTTTTGGTTTCCATTTCAATTGCACCACGTCCTGCTGACACACTTGGTTTCCTGGATCTTCAGAGGCACCAAAACCACCGTACAATCAAAGCTGCCAAGGAACAAAGGCAAAAAACAAGCTTCGTTTCATAAATGGACGCGGTCCGATTTCAAAAAAGGGAGGGTGTCTTTAAAACACAGAGACACTTAGCAATAACACGCCACAAGGAGAGCAATGTGAGGCTTGTTGGCATCATCTGTTCAGATTATGGAGATTAACAAGTATTTGAATGGCTGCGTTATATTAACTAATACATAAGGTCAGTCAGGACAGAACTGATTGTTCTGTCCTTGCATGGTTATTAGAAAAAAAAATTAGGGAGGGGAAAGGATTGGAAGAGGTTGAGTGAGACTAGCGAGTGGGTTAATGCTAAAGAAGAAAGCAAAGCTCAATAGAACAAATTTGCTCTTGGAGACAAAAAAACATCAGGGAATTATTGTTGTCAGGGATGAGAATGTATAAATAGAGGGGTGAAGCTCTGGATCTTATAAAAAACCCTGCCTGAAATTTCTGCCTTGTTCTGGATCGGCTCCCATTTAATGCTGTTTTCTCATTTAGGAAAAATTCAGCATCTGGATAGCACCACTTGGAGAAGGTTAGGTAAAAGGTAAAGGTTCCCCTCGCACATATGTGCTAGTAGTTCCTGACTCTAGGGGGCAATGCTCGTCTCCATTTCAAAGCCAAAGAGCCAGTGCTGTCCGAAGACGTTCTCCGTGGTCATGTGGCCGGCATGACTAAACACCGAAGGCGCACAGAACGCTGTTACCTTCCCACCAAAGGTGGTTCTTATTTTTCTACTTGCATTTGTACGTGCTTTCGAACTGCTAGGTTGGCAGAAGCTGGGACAAGTAACAGGAGCTCACTCCGTTACACGGCTCTAGGGATTCGAACCACCGAACTGCCGACTTTCTGATCAACAAGCTCAGCCTCTTAGCCACTGAACCACCATGGCCCTTTTTGGAGAAGGTTAGCCTAGTCTTTTCTTAAAAAAAAAAAAAAGCTTCTGGAAACACAACTGCTTTTTGCAAGTAGACCAGCTTGAATTGCAAATCATTTTACATATGGAGATGCTTGATGAAAATGCCGGTAAAACGATGCAAACATGTTCCACAGCATTTTCCACTTTTGAGTGAAAAGCATCAGCAGGACTGCAATCGATGTTCCAGGGCAAAAACAAAATTTCTCTCCTGGGAGTAAAAAGATTATAACGTATAAGGCAGGCGAGCATCTTGTGGAAGAGAAATAAGGGGCCAGCAATAAGAAGATCATGTTCTTTGGTAATATCACATTGCCTTCTAGGATAGCAACGTCTAAAACTATTCATGTCATACCTTGTATAAAACATTGGGTAATGGGGACAGCTCACAGAGATTTGGAGCAAGATCTAATTTAATTTTCAAAATGTATGCCCTTATGAAGTTTCCAGTATATTCCCAGAAAGGAATGAGTGAGCTAGAAATAATGAGACAGCTGTGTGTGTGTGTGTGTGTGTGTGTGTGTCTGTGTGTCTGTGTGTGTGTAGAGAGAGGGAGAGGAAGGTGAGGGAGATGTAGGAGAGGAAGGAAGGATGAGGGAGAGGAAAGACAGGGGGGAGATGGAGGGGAAGATAGGGAGAGGGAGACAGGAAGGGAGAGAGAAGCAAACAGAGAAGGAGATGTAGGAGAGAGAGACAGGAAGAGGGAGATGGAAGAGGGAAGAGAGGGGGAAGACAGGGAGAGGGAGACAGGAAGGGAGGGAAAAGGAAACGAAGAGGGAGAGAGAGGGAGATGTAGGAGAGGGAGATGAAAGAGAGGAAGAGAGAGGGGAAGAGAGGGAGAGGGAGAGAAGGAGAGTGAGAGAGAAGGAAAGAGAGGGAGATGTAGGAGAGAGACATAAAAGAGACGGGGAGAGGGGAAGACAGGGAGAGAGAGGTAGGGAGGGAGAGAGAGGGAGATGTAGGAGAGGGAGACAGGAAGAGGGAGAAGGAAGAGAGAGGGAGAGAGGGGGAAGACAGGGAAACATAAAGGGAAGGGAAGAGGAAGGAAGGGAGGAGGAAACAGAGAGGGAGGGGAGAGAGGGAGGGAGGGAGAAGAAAAGAGAGAGGGAAAGGGAGAGGAAGAAAAGGGGGAGGAGGAAACGGGAGAGAGGAATGGGAGAGAGAAAGAGGGAGAGAGAGGGATGGAGGGGAAGGAGAAGGGGAGGAGGATAAAGGGGAGAGGGGAAGGGGGGAGATAGATAGATAGATAGATAGATAGATAGATAGATGATAGATAGATAGATAGATAGATAGATAGATAGATAGATAGATAGATAGATAGATAGATAGATAGATGGAAGAGAGTGACATCTTTTCCCCTCCTTAAAGTCTCCCTCTGGGAATTTAGGGCAAAAAGAAAATGGAGCCCCTGACCTACTGGAAGTTCTCACCAGTTTCCCAGCTCCTCAGATTAACTACTCAGTTTCTCCCACCCACATCCAAGCCTCCCTCGCCTCTCCAAAGAAACAAAGGACAAGAAGCCCATTTCCAAAACAGCCAACGTCAGTCGTATCACTCCACGCATTATGCTCCTGCGATGGAAGAAGGATTCAAACAAACATCTCCGGGAAAGACCACCTGCTAACAATGCGCATTTAGTCTCCTCAGAAACAGAAGACGGGGCCTCTGTTTACATCACACTCATCTTAAAGCACTCAGCTGGCTTTGTGCTCCTTTTCATCGGCTGAATGTCTTTCTCATTGTTATTACACGGCTTTCATCTCAGATAAATATTGCCTTTAACAAATGATGTGTGTACTTGAAACTTAAGAATTCCTTTTGTTTCACACCAAGCCAGAGATTTCTTTTTCTCCTTGACTCCCTTTCAGGACTAAAAATAATAATAAAATCATGAGATACGTTGTCTAGGTCAAGAACGATGCAGACTTGAACTCACAAACAGCTCCTAATTTGGTGATCCTTCTCTTTTTCAGATTAAAACCACAGGCATGCCATTTCTTCACAGGGACGCGTGTGTGAGCTCCATCGAACAACAGAGCTCTGGCCAGTAGTCTCTCAGCTGCTGCTTCTTCACTCAGCATTATCCAACGAAAAATGATGTTGAGTCCAGTTCATATCTTTTTCCAGCTGAAAGACACAATGGAGCTAGGCTGCAAGAGCCGCTCTCCAAAAAATAAATCAAGTCAAGTCAATCAAGTCAAGTCAAGTAACACAGTTGTTAATTAGAATAGAATAACAGAGTTGGAAGGTACCTTGGAGGTCTTCTAGTCCAACCCCCTGCCTAGGGAGGAAACCCTACCACCACTTCAGACAAATGCTTATCCAACATCTTCTTAAGAACTTCCAGTGTTGGAGCATTCAAAACTTCTAGGGGGAAGTTGTTCCACTGATGAATTGTTCTAACTGTCAGGAAATTTCTCTTCAGTTCTAAGTTGCTTCTCTCCTTGATTAGTTTCCACCCATTGCTTCTTGTTCTACCTAAATCAATCAAGTCAAGTCAAGACTGGTAAGGCAAAGTGTAAAATAACACACCCTGTTTTCCCAAAAATAAGACCTCCCTGGATAATAAGTCCAATTGGGCTTTTGAGCACATTCGCTAAAATAAGCCCTTCCTCGAAAATAAGCCCTCCCCTGAAAATATTACAACACAGCAGCAGCTATGAGGTGACCACACTCGCCACCTCCTGCACCTCAGAAATAATAAGACCTCCCCGAAAATAAGGCCAAGCGCTTATTTCGGGGGTGAAAAGAAAATAAGACCCTGTCTTATTTTCGGGGGAAAATGGTAGCATGTTATGGGAACAGGAAAAAAAATAGTTCATTTCATTTCACTTCCAATAAACTCACACTACAGACACCTGATATGATCACTCACTGTTAAGTATTTAAGGATTTCTTCTTGTTAAAATTACAATTGTGTAAAACGATGTTAAAATGTTAAGGAACCATATCCAAAGGTTTCAGAGTCAAAACCAGAGATGGTATTCAGCCAGTTCTATCTATCTACCTGTCTGTCTGTCTGTCTGTCTGTCTGTCTGTCTATCTATCTCTACTGTATCTATCTATCTATCTATCTATCTATCTATCTATCTATCTATCTATCTATCATCTATCTATCTATTTATCTATCTCTACTGTATCTATCTATCTATCTATCTATCTATCTATCTATCTATCTCTACTGTATCTATCTATCTATCTATCTATCTATCTATCTATCTATCTATCTATCTCTACTGTATCTATCTATCTATCTATCTATCTATCATCTATCTATCTATCTCTACTGTATCTATAGCAGTAGACTTAGCAGTAGACTTATATACCACTTCATAGGGCTTTCAGCCCTCTCTAAGTGGTTTACAGAGAGACAGCATATTGCCCCCAGCAATCCGGGTCCTCATTTTACCCACCTCGGAAGGATGGAAGGCTGAGTCAACCCTGAGCCGGTGAGATTTGAACCGCTGAACTGCTGATCTAGCAGTAGCCTGCAGTGCTGCATTTAACCACTGCGCCACCTCGGCTCTTATCTATCTATCTATCTATCTATCTATCTATCTATCTATCTATCTATCTATCTATCTATCTTTACTGTATCTATCTATCTATCTCTACTGTATCTATCTATCTATCTATCTATCTCTACTGTATCTATCTATCTATCTCTACTGTATCTATCTATCTATCTATCTATCTATCTATCTCTACTGTATCTATCTATCTATCTATCTATCTATCTTTCTATCTATCTATCTATCTATCTATCTATCTCTACTGTATCTCTCTCTCTCTCTATTTATTTATCTATCTCTACTGTATCTCTCTCTCTCTCTCTCTCTCTCTCTCTCTCTCTCTCTCTCTCCATCCATCCATCCATCCTATCATCTATCTCTTCCATTAATAAAATTGAATGCAATCAGGGAACTTCTTTCACTGGATTTTTTTTTTTCAAAAAATCAAAGGTGGAAAAGACTGTGAAATCTCTACAGCAGGTCTGAATCTTTCTCAGTCGATTCAATTTTGAATTATTTTAGAGATTCAGTATAGAAATAAGAATTGGGTAATAGAACCCCTCAAAGTGGACAACAAGACAAATTGTTGGTGTACAATCCTAACAAAGACAACTGCTTGGCGAGATACAAACAGTCACAAAGTCCCAATGTTTCTCTCTTCAGATAGAACTGAAGAATCTTCTTGGATGAGAAGCGAAACGTCTCCAAGGAAAAAGAAAGAAAGTCCAGCTGCCTTTTGAAAAAGCACCTTTGGGAGAGTCTCTTTAGATACTTGAAGGTGAGAGCAACCTCATAGAGACCCACTCCCCATTTCCATAATTGTCGTAATAGCTCGTGGTATATTGGACTGTGGCCGAATGGGAGCACTTTCTGATTCTAGTTGCTATTTCTTCTGATTTGAGAAAATGACAGTGCGCTGTAAAAACCTCAGAGTTTCGATTTCTTTTCTTGATTGGTTTCATCAATTGATCTGCCAACTGAGTAATGACAGGGACCACACCAAGGTAACAAAGGGAAGCTACAAAAGAGGTCGACAATTCAAAGGTTCAAATCCCTAGCACCGGGTAACGGAGTGAGCTCCCGTTACTTGTCCCAGCTTCTGCCAACCTAGCAATTTGAAAGCATGTAAAAATGCAAGTAGAAAAATAGGAAGCACCTTTGGTGGGAAGGTAACAGCGTTTCGGCCTTTAGTCACGCTGTCCACATGACCACAGAGACGTCTTCGGACAGCGCTGGCTCTTCAGCTTTGAAATGGAGATGAGCACCGCCCCCTAGAGTCAGGAACGATTAGCATATATGTGCAAGGGGAACCTTTACTTTTACCTTTACCTTAGAATGGCTAGGCTTGTCTTGAAGAGATGCAGTGAAGCGGAACCTACCACGTCTGAACTCCAGAGGAAAAGCAAGATAGATATGGAATCAATAATGAAGATCTCATTGAAATGGCTACGGTTTTGCCCATAAAAATAAACATACGGAAGGACGCAGTCCATCTACAATAAAGTTCCATCTGTTCAATTAAAGTGAAAATGTCTTCATTCATACATTCATTCTCCCTTGAAACACATATGTATGTCCGATTTGTCTAGCGGTGACAATCTTGGGCAGTCCAGTTTTTCCTAGTGAGTTTGTACAAGGAATGATTTTTCCAGCTTTTGAGATAGCTAAGAAGGAGTCAATCCACGCAATTGTAAAATTCCCTTTTGTTCTGCTAGAGCACTTTACGTCTGCTTCCCCACCCCCACCCCCCCTTAGACAAGCAAGCTTGAATGAGCAATGAAGAGTGGGAAGGCAATGTAGACCACCTCCCGAACGCTCTAATTGATTTCACAGCAGGTTAAAAAACAATGCTAAGTATTGTCCCGGATGGTCCCTCGTGCCCCTAAATCAAGTTCCCCGAGATAGATTGCATGCCATCCGCAGGCTACGTGAAAATCTCAAGGGCAACCTCACATTCTGCGATTTATGGCGGCTTGTTAGGAACCAGCCCTCTCTGGAGTCCAGGGTGAAACAGAGATGAGTAACATGCAAACTCCATCATGCCCTTCGTGTCCAATGTAGAACGGAACTCCTAAATCTGTCTCGCGGATGGTCTTTTTTTTAGTACAGGAAGAACCATCACAGAACCAGCCTCATTTTGCAATGTGTCCTACTGACAATTAAACACCCTAAATGGAAGACCCTTTTTGTACTTCTGGGCATTTTACAGGACACATATAAAAGCATTAAGGATGCATCTTTAGTCGACGTCCTGAAAATGAACTAATGAGGCTGATATACCAGATCCTAAATTGACATTTATTAATTTATTAATTTATTAATTTATTAATTTATTAATTTATTAATTTATTAATTTATTAATTTATTAATTTATTAATTTATTAATTTATTAATTTATTAATTTATTAATTTATTAATTTAGTAATTTAGTAATTTAGTAATTTAGTAATTTATTAATTATTAATTATTAATTATTTATTATTTATTATTTATTTATTATTATTTATTATTTATTATTTATTTATTATTTGTTTGTTTGTTTGTCTTGTATGCCTCCCACTCCTGAAGGACTCTGGGCGGCTCACAATAAACAAGGGAAGGGGGATAAATAGACAAAGACAACACTTTAAAAAAACCGCAACATTCACACTTTCCGTGGGGCTGGATGTTTCACAAGCCCCCCGGCCTGCTGGAGCAGCCAGGACTTGGTGGCTTTGCAGAAGGCCGGGAGGGTAGTAAGGGTCCGGATCTCAACGGGGAGGTCATTCCAGAGGGCTGGAGCTGCAACAGAGAAGGCTCTCCCCTGGGGAGTCGCCAGCCGACATTGGCTGGCAGATGGAATCCGGAGGAGACCTAACCTGTGAGATCTAATCGGTCTAAGGGAGGTAATTGGCAGGAGGTGGTCTCTCAGGTACCCAGGTCCGATGCGAACACTCTTCAAGGGCAGCCCCATGTAGAGTGCGTTACAGTAATTTTAAATTTTTTATTTATTTGGTTTGTCAAACATGTACAAGATAACAGGTATAAGGATAAACATGGACATGAACAAAGGAAACAAGTACAGTAGGACAGTAGGGGGTCCTACTGGGGGACAGTAAGACAGGGTCAGAAGGCACGCTGGTGCGCTTATGCACGCCCCCTTTATGGACCTCTTAGGAATCGGGGTGAGGTCCATGGTAGACAGTTTGACATTGAAGCTTTGAGGATGTAACAACAGAGTCAGGTAGAGCACTCCAGGCGTTGACCACTCTGTTGCTAAAGTCGTATTTTTTGCAATTGCGTATGGAGCGGTTTACGTTGAGTTTGTTTCTATTGTTTTCCCATGTATTATTGAGGTCTAAGCTGACAGGATGTTGTAGCAGACAATTTTGTGTACTATGCTTAGGTCAGAGCGTAGGTGGCGTCCAGTGGTGGGTTTCAAAAATTGTTCGAACCTACTCTGTGGGTGTGGCCTCATTTGTGGGAGTGGCTTGCCGCCCATGTGACCGGATGGGAGCGGCTTGCCGCCCATGTGACCGGATATGAAGATGCCGACGACACTTGTCAGAACCACCTTAAATTACCTCACACACAGCACTGGCATGCGTAAGAATATGATGTAAACTTGTTTTCTAAAAGGCATCTTTGGTTTGCGTTAAAACAACTTCAACACACGCAATGTTCTGATTGCACCACAAACGCAGTAGTCATCCTTACCTTTCACAGAGGCACTGAGTTTTATAAATATGAGCATGATAGTGTAGAATAATCATATCCAAGGACCAGTGGTGGGTTTCAAAAATTTTTGGAACCTCTTCTGTAGGTGTGGCCTGCTTTCCGGGTCCACTGGTGGAACCTCTTCTAACCGGTTCGGTAGATTTGACGAACCGGTTCTACCGAATAGGTGCGAACTGGTATGAACCCACCTCTGGTGGCGTCGTTACAGGGGGTTTTTTTGTACAGGAAGAACCATCAGAGAACAATCCTCATTTTGCAACGTGTCCTACTGACAATTAAACAACCTAACAGAACATTCTTTCTGTACTTCTGGGCATTTTATAGGACACATAAAGCATAAAGGATGAATCTTTAGTAGACGTCCCGAAAATGAACTAATGAGGCTGATATACCAGATCCTAAATTGACTTTTTAATAGCGTTAAGTAATGTCTGTAATAATTCGAAGTCGTCTAAAGGTGTCTTCTGCTGTAAAAACTCCTCCTTTAACTAAAGGATTGGGTGAGTTAGTACACATAGTTTCAGTTTATGGGTATGGTAAGTGATTGGAACATTTCAAGCTTAGTAATTCAGAAGGCTTCCTTTAAAGCTTTTATAGAAGTCAGCTTAAAGGGGGGGGGGGAAATTAATCTACCTTCCCTTTCTTTCTCTATTTTCTTAGGCAGTAAACCCGGAGACATAACAAATAGTATAAACCGCAACAGGATCAAACCTAGAAGAACCTACATTACAATTTTGTTAGGCTTAAACCTTTGGCTTTGAGGCTCAGCAAACCAAACCTTTTCAGCTTATTAGCTGACATACTGTTCACAGACCACTGGCTATGTATTATAGATTGTAACATTAACGACAACTTTAGTATATCCTGGAGGGAGGTTGGGAGGGTTTAATTTTGCAAACCCCCCCTCTCTCTCCCTCTCTCCCTCTCTCCCTCTCTCCCTCTCCCTCCCTCCCTCTCTCCCTCCCTCACCCCCCCTCTCTCTCGGTGTGTGTAGAATTGGAACAGCCATTCTGAGCTGCCTGAGCTTTTAAAAAAACATATATAGTAGTCAGTTTGTTTAAACATGCATCTTGGAATCAGTAAAAGTTTTCTCAAGGGCATTTGTGATCATGTAGGAGAAGAGCAGGCTGAGCAGGAAGGCGGAGTGAAACGTGTCATCGGTTTGGATTCATAGCGTTGCCACAAGTCCAGCCCCTGGTGAATTCCATTTACTTTTATCAAGTGCAAATTTAGCCTTTCCGGTTTTCTATATTTATTATTTAGTAACTTTATTGTACATGGATTTTAACACGAACATGTCAATTTGAGCGGTTCACCTTTGTTTAATTTATACATTTTTATCTGTGTGTGTGTGTGTGTGTGTGTGTGTGTGTGTGTGTTCTAGCATAACTCTGGAACGCCTTGAGCAATTTCAACCAAACTTAGTACACAGATGACTTACCCTCTGGAAACAAATACTGTGGGGGTAAGACACCCCTAACACTCCTCAATGTGTGTGTTCTATTACAATACAGCCTGTTGTACCTTAAAATGGCTTCTACCATACTGTCGTAAAATGGCTTCTACTGTACAGCGCTGTGGAGTTGCCATGGTAACAGCGTCACAGTAGTCCACAAGGGGTCTCCCTCTGGTAAGAAGGAAAATCAAACATTAGAAATTACATTTGGTCCAGACATTTCCCCCCTATAAATAAATACCCAGGCAATGCCTAGTTATCAGCTAGTTAATAATAAAAATAACCTCTTCCCCATCCAATGCTCCCATTGCAGCTGGATATCTTGATGCTAGAAATGACAAAAGCATCCAGGCTGTGGCCTCCATTTCCTGTTTCCTGTATTCTAAGAGGTGCCGATGCAACTAAGGTCAAAAATATTATAATCGTGATTGACCTCTGAGAAAGGCACGATTGTTCATGCTGAAATGGGATAAATGAATCCATATTGGTGTCCAAATGCATTATTTCCAGGCCCGAATGTTCATTGTATGCGGGCTGATCACAGGCAATGAATATCAAACATAATATTCCGTATGACATGAGCATATTCTGAGCAAAGTTCTCCTAACGATGCTGCTGGACCTCACATCTGTCAATTCATGTTTCGTGTCCCCAAGAGGCTGTGTGTTCCAGAGGACTTCGGCTTTCTTGTCAAGGATGAGGGGGAAGAATGTGACACAACAGATATATCTTTCTTCAAGAGAGCCTATCTTAACATCAGTTCCTCCACCTCAGGGAGAGAATCTTCTTCTTGATGTGGGGCTCACGTCAACAAATTTCAAGAAGGAACAAATGATATTTTGGGAGGGAGGCTGAGTTCTAAGCAAGGTTGTAGACAACTTTCAGTTGTTCAAGGTTCTGGGGCAGTTATTATTTTTCATTTCTTGGGATAGGATTTTCCTTCCTTCTTCCCTCCTCTTTCCCTTTCTTTCTTTCTTTCTTTCTTTCTTTCTTTCTTTCTTTCTTTCTTTCTTTCTTTCTGTTGAGGATTCATAAAATCCTCCACTTACGACCGGGAGGCCAGCATATAAATAACCGTCGTTCCTGCCTCGATCTTCTAAACTTTCTTTCTTTCTTTCTTTCTTTCTCTTTCTTCTTCCCTCCCTCCCTCTCCCTCTTCTCCTCGCTTTACTTTCTTTTCCTTCCTTCCTCCCACCCTCCCTCCTTTCCATCCATCTCCTCTCTCCTTTCTTTCTTTCTCCTTCCTTTCTACCTTCTTTCTTCCCTCCCTCTCCCTCTTCTCCCCTCTTTCCTTTCTTTTCTTTTCCTTCCTTCTTTTTTCTGCCCTCCCTCCCCCTTCCTCTCTCCCTCCCTCTTTCCCTGTCCCTCTTCTTTCTTTCCCTTCCTTCCTTCCTTCCTTCCTTCCTTCCTTCCTCCCTCCCTCCCTCCCTCCCTCCCTCCCCCAGATACTGTTTTTTGCATCCACTTTTAGCAATGAGATGCTCTGTGCATCTTGAAAGCCAGGACACCAAGAATTCCCATCTGCAAGAAAATAGCCCGGCCTCATGCTCCAATCAGATGAGCAAGTGCTTGTAACAACCAACACAACAACTTAAGACTGTGTACATGTTTGCAAAGCCTACACACACACACACACACACACACACACACACACAGGGACACACACACACACTCTTCTTTGAGCATCTACCATTGAATAGTGGAATGCCATTTTGTTCTCCATGGAACATTCAGATTCTTGTGACGTTTTTTCTCCATTTTTAAAAGCTAAAGTATAAATTGTTAAAATATTTAAACTAAGCAGAAGAAAACTGGTACTAATAGATCAGTGTGCATGAATATGAACCAGATACTCATCGCTGATCAAGTCAGTGACCTTATTTCCAATACAGAACTTTGACTGTCCATACTTCCTCATCAGTTTGTTCATTTAATGACAATCCTGCCTTTTCTCCTGGAGCGTGACCTGATATAGCTAGTCCACCATCCACCAGACTCCCTACTCCAATATATATGGGGCAGGTTAGACTAAAAGAGAGCAAATCTGGTTTGATTCCTATGTATCATGAAGGGGCCCCTTGACATTGAGGGACCTACATACAGATGGTCCTTGACCAGTGTTAAAATTCAAAATTTTTACTACTGGTTCTGTGGGCGTGGCTTGGTGGGTGTGGCTTGGTGGGCATGGCCTGGGAAGGATACTGCAAAATCTCCATTCCTTCCCCACCCAGAATGACATTTGCCAGTTCTCCAAACTACTCAAAATTTCTGCTACTGGTTCTCTGAACTACTCAAAATTTCCACTACTGCTTCTCCAAACTACTCAAAATTTCTGCTACTGGTTCTCCAAACTACTCAAAATTTTCACTACTTCTTCTCCAAACCACAAACGCAGTAGTCATCCTTACCTTTCACAGAGGCACTGAGTTTTATAAATATGAGCATGATAGTGTAGAATAATCATATCCAAGGACCAGTGGTGGGTTTCAAAAAAGTTTGGAACCTCTTCTGTAGGTGTGGCCTGCTTTCTGGGTCCACTGGTGGAACCTCTTCTAACTGGTTCAGTAGATTTGATGAACCGGTTCTACCGAATAGGTGTGAACTGGTTGGAACCCACCTCTGAGTTAGAAATAAGGTTGTTGAATGAATCTAACTTCCCTATTGACTTTGTTTGTCAGAAGGTCACAAAAGTTGATCCAAGGACCTGGGGATACGGAAAGCGTCATAAATATGTACCGGTTGCCAAGCCTCTGAATACCTGAAAATAATGGTCCCTCTGTGCTAATATATAAAAATCCAGCTGTATTCATATATAAGGTAACATGTGCAAAGAGGATATTTTTAACCCCTGAAGAATCACAACTTAAACATGCTTCAATTTTTTTTGTTGTTTTCCAATTTCCCTTTTAAATCAAGCATGGCTGGCTGGGGAATTCTGGGAGTTGAAGTCCGCACATCTTAAAGTTGTCAGCTTTGAGAAAAACTGTTTTAGGTGATTTTGATCCAGGATTTCTGCATTGAAATGATTCCTACCCTGGGTAAAAATTTGGGAATGTTTTTTTTCTGTTGCTTTTCTGGTTCAGATGCAATGCATATTAAGATGTTATAAAATAAAATGCTTCTCTTCTGCCAGCTAAAATGGGGGCACAGAGCCAGACCCATTTAAAACGGGGAAAAAATGGATAATAAAAATATATTTTTGTTTGCTTCTTTTTAAAGGAAAAAAAATCTAATGACCCAATTGCTTTTCTATTCATTGTTTATCTGTTTTTGAATTCCCTCAAATAGATCTGTTGATAGCCATCCAATTGCTTTATGGATGCTGAATTGGCTCAGCTAAACGCAAATAAATGGTGCCACTTTATGACATGGATTTTTAACACTGGCATGGAGGGGAAGAGAGTGGCCAAAAACCCTTTGTATCAATTGCTTATATTTGGCCTTTGCTCAACACCCTGACACTCTCATTGTATTGTACAATTATGCCTCCCTCTGCCTAATGTTGTTATCGATTCAATATAGCGCCTCTTCAAGTTGGCACATGGCATCTGCCAGTCATACTTCATTCTCGGCCTCCATTTATTAACAGGACTCTCTCATCTTCTGGCTGTTTTTGAGGCATTTCCTGCCTCGTAGATCATACCGCTGATCTTTTGTCCTACAATTAAATATGTTTACGGCCGCAGGGGTGGGCTTCTAAAATTTTAGCAACGGGTTCTCTGCCCAGTTGCTGGGCAGGCGTGGCCATGGTGGGCATGGTCTAGTCAGCACCATGGCAAGGGGGTAGCGTTTTCACTCTCCTGGGCTCTGGAGGGCTCCGGAACAGTGGTGGGTTCGGACCGGTTTGGCCAAGTAGCGGTTTGGTGACCAAGGCCTGCCATGCCCCCGAACTGGTTCTCCGTAGGTGCTGCCATCTTGGTTTTTTTGCTTCTGTGCATGCACAGAGCAATTTTTGCTCTGCAGCACAGCCATGAGCGAACCAGGAGTAGCAACTGCCAGAATAGCAATAGCAATAGCAGTTAGACTTATATACCGCTTCATAGGGCTTTCAGCCCTCTCTAAGCAGTTTACAGAGTCAGTATATCGCCCCCACAGTCTGGGTCCTCATTTCACCCACCTCGGAAGGGTGGAAGGCTGAGTCAACCTTGAGCCGGTGAGATTTGAACCGCTGAACTGCAGCTAGCAGTCAGCTGAAGTGGCCTGCAGTACTGCATCCTAACCACTGCGCCACCTCGGCTCATACCCAGGGGTATGAGAACCCAACCCTGCCCCAGAAGTCCTGTTTTTCACCCTCCTTGAGCCTCCGTACATGCCCTGCACTTACCTGGCTTCCAAAACGGGCCACATGGACACTCCTGAGAGGGACGGGGTAGGGTGGGTGGGGCCAGCCAAAAGTGGGATTTGGGAGTTCGCCGAACTGCACAGAATCTTAGCTAGAGGATCACCCGAACTGGGGCCAACCCAGAGCAGTCCACCTCTGTTTACGGGTAATCCTTGACTTATTAGAACCATGTGTTTAGTGACCATTCGAAGTTATAACAGTACTGAAAAAAGAATTTGTCTCCGGTGTAGAAGCTCTTAGTGAACACACAAACAATGAAGTAATATAATCATAAGACACTAAGAGGAGAAGATAGTAGGAAAAATGGAACGGATAATAGTAATACAATCGTACTACACGTGGGTAAATATCTTTAGATCTAAGATGGTACTCTGGTAATTAGGTGTTCAGCAGAGTGATGGTGAAAAGAGGAAAAACTGTCTTTGTGTCTAGTGCACCAACAGCCATGGTGGTGCAGTGGATAGAATGCAGCATTTCAGGCTAATACTGCCAGCAGTTCGGCAGTTCGATTCTCACCGGCTCAAGGTTGACTCAGCCTTCCATCCTTCTGAGGTCAGTAAAAGGACCCAGATTGTTGGGGGCAAGAGGCTGACTTTGTGAACCGCTTAGAGAGGGGCTGTAAGCTCTGTGGAAAATAACCTGGCCTTTTCCTCTCTTTGACAACCCCTCAAATATTGGAAGACTATTATCCTGCCTCCCCTGGTCCTTCTCTTCACTAGGCTAGCCTTGCCCAGTTCCTGCAACCGTTCATCCTATGTTTTAGTCTCCAGTCCCCTAATCATGCACTTTTTCTAGAGTCTGAATATGGAAAAAGCCAAGATGAGTGAAGAATAAGTAAAAGTAGAGAGGAAGAGAGTGAATTAGGTCAATGAAACAGGAAATATACATAAGGATGATGTTCCTTAAGTATCCTCAGATTTCCTTTTGCCTAAGGATAGGAAAGGATTCTCAGAGCAATTCACCCACATGGGAAGCCTCCTACATTGTTGGCAACCTCTTTGAGTTGGGGGCACATCTGGAATTTGGATTATTCATAAAAAGGCTTGTTGGAAGAAATGTCCATCTGGGTTCAGTTCCAAGTGGGGAGAAAGACACTGGAAACATGGAGGCTGCTTGGAAGGATGGTTTAATGGTGAACAGGAACACATGATTTGAGGTCCTGGGCAGTTGAGCACATGGAAGAGAGAGGGAGGCAGATTTATACTCTCTCTTGGGCTTTGAATTTGAGTGTCAACTCTCAGTGTTGTCATGGTGACAGAATGGTGTGTGTGTGTGAGTGCATTCCACATATACTGTCGACTGGAGTCGGATCTCAGTTTACTGCAGCTGATTTGGGAGGGGTGCATTTTATAGGGTAATGTGATTTATGACACAGACTGAGGGGAGGGAAGGAACAGGGATAAAATTCAGAGATAAATCAAACAAAGCAGAGGCTTGGCTGCGAACAGATCTTGCCTAATGGTGCTCCTAATAAATGACTGGTTTTGCATTGAAAACTTGGCTCGATGCTTATGAATGAATTAGGGCATTTTTAGGAAATCTGATAGAGAGTCAAGCTTCTGCTTTGTTTGATTTATCTCTGAACTTTACCCCTGTTCCTTCCCTCCCCTAAGTCGGTGTCACAAATCCTATTGGTTGCAGCCAGGCTCCCATGGGGCTATGCAGTCATAGCTGAGGTTGTCTATGTCCCAGGCTTGGTTGAATCTTGTTCAGTGATGCAATGAAGGGCGATTTCCTATTGTGGCTTAATGGTTTTGCCCCAAAGGATCGTGAGTGAGGGCTAATCCTATCATCCTGAAGCTGAAGGCCTTTTGTCTTGGAGATAAGATGGCCCAGACTTTCTTGGGCTATTAGCAAAGGTGGGGGGCTGCTTTCCAAAAGTTGGAAGTTCTGAAGATCCAACCTGTTCGCTCATCATGCTGCCATAAGCAATTTTTTTTCTTTAGAAGAACGTCTTTGCTATCAATTTGGCTTCCAGGGTTTAAGCTCCATAGCTCTGACTTATCTGACATCATTAGACACGCCAAATTACTCTCCCAGCAGAATTTTGATTATAATCCTTTTGAAATTAATATGTTTGTCCCGTTATTCCACATAAGCAAGTTCTGAGAGATTTTAAATCTTATTACACAAAGTTTAGTAGGACAAGCTGACTTTTTAGTCAAACTTTGAACAACCCTTTTCAAGAATACATGGAATGCGGCTCGCACGTGGAATTTTGTTGCCTACCTATTTTTCTGAGTATAAGACCCTCCGAGGTATAAGACACACCTAGCTTTGGGGGAGGAAAACAAGGGGAAAAAACTGCTTCTGCCTCCCAGCAATTTACCTCCTTGCAACAAAGAGCAAACAGTACAGAGAATATATATTGTTTGTAGTGCAGTGGTGGGTTGCAGGCGGTACACCCCATACCGGTGCCTGCCGGGAGCACCGGGTACCGTTCCCGTATGGTGCTCCAGAGGATCCACCCGCCTGCCTCCCTCCTTACCTGTTTTTGAGCTCTTCGGCTCTTCCACGCACATGCACGGAGCGTACGGCGCCTGCGGGATGCTCCACTGAGCAGCTGGAGCATCGCAGAGGCATTGCGGAATGTTGCAGGAGGAAAGAACACATGCGCGCACTGTGTGGGAATGCGCGCGTACTGCGCACATTCATGTGGTAGACACAGGGCCCCGTTGCACCGTACCAGTTGCACCGGCATCCGGAACCCACCACTGTTGTAGTGTTATATTTCAGACTATACTTGTACAGATGCTGTTAAAATTGATGTGCTTTCTGGAAGTATAGTTATTCTCTGCTATTTAAAAGAAGAGACAGTAGCACCGTGCCTCTTCAGATCAGGCATTTATTTTAAAAAAGCTTCATTTTGTTAAGCTTTCTAGAACAATAATAAAGCAGTCTTTTAAAAAATGTCCAATAATTTGAACATTCTGTACGCATTTATAGTTATTGACTTACCTCCTTGCAGCAAACAGCAAACAGCCGGATTAGCACAAGAAAAAAAAATCTGCCTCTGCCTCCCAGCAATTTGCCTCATGGAGCAAACAGCAAGTTTCACTTTCAGTTTGAGCGCGCCTCTCGATCATCAGCTGTTTCAGGCTGCAGGGATTGCTATAGCCTATTGCAGCCTATGCAAGCCCCATTTTCCCCGTTTGCTGCAAGGAGGCAAATTGCTGGGAGGTAGAGGCCAGAGGGTGGGAGACAGTGGGTGGGTGGGGCTACATTCAGTGTATAAGACATACTCAAAATTTCACCCTCTTTAAGTGGGGGAAAGGTGTGTCTTATATTCCGAAAAATACAGCAATTATCAGGTGCCAAAGCTGAAGGTTTATCCTTTTGACACTGAGATCTCTTTTAGACAGAGCCTTGTGTAAGTACTGTGTTCAGTACCACAAAATAAGGAGGATTCAGAGAATGGAGAACAGTTAGAGCAGTGATGGCAAACCTTGTTGTCGTTGCATGCCGAAAGGTCGTAAAAAGGGGCAAAACTCACTGAACAACTGTCTCACTCAGCAATAGAAATTTGGGGGTCCATTGTGGTTGTAAGTTGAGGAGTATCTGTATTAGTCTTGCTATTGACGGCTGGGGAATTCTGGGAGTTGAGGTCCACACATCCTAAAATTTGCCACGTGTTAGGCATGCAGCCATGTTCCTTTGGGATCTTTGGCCTGCCACACTTCTATCCTATCATACTATGCTGTTTCATTAGTGGGGAATTGGGACGGGGCATTGTATGGAGTTAGATGCTATGTAGCCAAAGCAAAATTCTTTCTAGAAAGCCAGGGTCATCCTTTGTCTTGGCACCTCTGCACCTGACCGAAACTGGATGGGTGGAACTGCCAGCATGGCAGCAGAAGATTGGACCATGTGATGGACTTGGGGTTTTTGGGGGGCAAGATCATGAACTTTAACTTGGGGGGTGGGTGGGAACGGAAGAAGTTTCAGATTTGGGTTTCCCCCCAGATGTGCCAGTATGGCTCTCTTAATAAATTGGAACTTGGAGAAGCATGTTGCCTTGGATTCTAATTTAATTTTGGATGCTATCAGGAACGCTGGCACCACGTTTAAAAAACCCTGTTTGAAAGGACAAGGGCCTCAATCATCTTAAAATCTTTCTTAAATCTTGCTTTGATCAATCGATCTTGAAGGTTCAGTTCAAAGGGATGTTTTGATGGAATCACCTTTTAGGTCAACTCACCCTCTTAAAATTAATTTCACATTTCCATAGAAACATTCCAAAAATTCAGTTTACTTTACTTTAGCAACTACAGTAATTTCCCCTGCCCTGTTTATAATGAATTTGGTGTTGTGGCCCATCAGTGGTCAGTGGAGCTGGTGGCAGATTCAGACAGTGAGGAAGGTTGGGGAGGAACATGGGCCAGTCCTGGAGTCTGGGGAAGGCTCTGATGAGGTCTCTGTGTCGGAGGCAGAGAGGGGACAGGATTGTCCAACAGTTATCAACTGCTTTCGGTGTTGGAGATCAGCGGGGCAGAAGAATAGCTGGAGCCTGTTCCCGATATGCGCATGCGCAGAGCTGCCAGGAGAAGGGAACAGTTAAGGAACAAGGGCTGACTCAGGAGTAAAGTCACAAGTGGATGATGAAGGCCCCTCCCACAGGGAACAAAGAGGAGAGAAAGGGGAGTGGAGTTTGCAGGAGACAATTAGTTTACTTAATTAGTGTGAAGATTTGTTTGTGACTCTCAGAGATTCCTTACCAAGTATTTTCTTGTACAGTGTTAAGAAGATATCGGCCTGGCAGCTCTCCAAGCCTGATAAGGTCTGTGGTTGTAAATTCACCCTTGAAAGACTATTTACCGGGACTTTGCTGGATGTGACTTTGCTGGATGTTCACATTAGCTTAATTAAAAGAGGTTTTGTCAGGACAAGGAATCTGCTTCGTGATTTTGTGAAGCCTGGGTCAGAACGTTTGGTTCCATCTCTTAGCTAATGCAAGAAATTCAAACATGTTTTGTTTTAAATCGCCAAACTATTGTTCTTTTATTACAAAACCAAACCGGAATGGCTTTTAATGCAAGCTGTGTTTGCTAATATGAGCTAATAAACTCAGAATGTTACTTCCTATTGGACTAATGGATATTGCATTATACTTTATTAACGAGACTATCTCCATTTTTCCAGTGTATGCAGTATAAATCTGGATAAGAATATGCAGCCTACAAAAATATGAGGATTTCCTAATATATTAGAATAAGGAAAAGCTATAAAAAACAAGAATATAACTGGAAATAGGGGTGGGGGCACTAAACAGAAGCTTTTTAGTGGAATAAATTTGTGATGTAATTGAATCATGCTTTAACTACATTTAAGCACAGCAGGTGGCAAGAAAGGAATAATGCCTGTTTGCCCATCCTTTAGAAAATATAAATAAAGGACTTTTAGGTTTTAAAAGAACCGCTTGGTGAAGTGGTTAAATGCGTCGGGAGTACACCAGTTCTAGTTTTTATTTTAAATATAAAGACAACAGGATATTCTTCACCAAATAAGAATAAGACAGAATACCAGAGGTTTCTCTGACACATTAGCATGTTTTGGGCAATAAATCTTTTTTTTAATTAATTTTTTTGAATACCATAAAAGCATAAGAAATTAAAGGCAACATTAGAAAAAGAAAAGCTGTAAAAGTTAGAAAAAGAAAGGAAGGGAAAGAGAAAGAAAGAGGAAAGAAGAAAGAAAGAAGAAAGAAAAAGGAAAGAACACCAGAGGTTTCTCTGACATATTAGCATGCTTTGAACAATAATATATTTTATTAATTTTTTTGAATACCACAAAAGCATAAGAAATTAAAGGCAAAATAAAAAAAATGAAAAGTTCTAAAAGGAGAAAAAAGAAAGGAAGGTAAAGAGAAGGAAGGAAGGAAGGAGGGAGGGAGGGAGGGAGGAAAGAAAGAAAGAAAGAATAGAGGGAGAAAAGAAAAATAAAGAAAGAAAGAAAGAAAGAAAGGAGGGATGGAGGAAAGAAAGAAAGGAGGGAGGAAAGAAAGAAAGAAAGAAAGAAAGAACACCAGAAGTTTCTCTGACATATTAGCATGCTTTGGGCAATAATTTTTTTGATTATTTTTTTTAATATCATAAAAAATTAAAGGCAAAATAAGAAAAAGAAAAGTTGTAAAAGTAAAAAAAAGAAAGGAAGGTAAAGATAAAGAAAGAAAGAAAGAAGGAAGGAAGGAAGGAAGGAAGGAAGGAAAGACTCCCACTCTCCTTTCTATTGCCAACTTATTCTTTCTCCTCTATCTTTAATTATTTTTATTCCCCAAATCCATAAATTATCAATTCAATGGCAGTCCTTGGCGCTCTTTAAAGTTGATAGTGTTCTTGAAGACATTTTATTACCAAGCTAAGCAATATAATCTGTGCTAGCAAACATGACCTTGTTTGCGTAACGAAATGTCTGCGAGAAAACTACCAACTTCAGAGAGCACCAGGGACCACCACATTTTAATCCTCTGCTACAAATATTCTCTTTTGTTGGCATCAATTCAGTGTTTTCTTCTTTCAACAACAACCACCAAAACCTATACAAGGTTTCCAATCTATCAAAGAAAAAAAAATCTTTATCCCCCCCCCGACCAAAATGGTCAATTTTGCAACGTCCATATGTCCCATCAATGACAATTTTTTTGTGATGTCATGGGAGGGAGAAGGGAGGGCCTGGGCCATTAAGGACAGTGAGTGTAGTCTCCTAGAGTGGCAATTGTTTGTGATGTCATGGGAGGGAGAAGGGAAGGCCTGGGCCATTAAGGACAGTGAGAGTAGTGTCCTAGAGTGGCAATTGTTTGTGATGTCATGGGAGGGAGAAGGGAAGGCCTGGGCCATTAAGGACAGTGAGTGTAGTCTCCTAGAGTGGCAATTGTTTGTGATGTCATGGGAGGGAGAAGGGAAGGCCTGGGCCATTAAGGACAGCGAGTGTAGTGTCCTAGAGTAGCAATTGTTTGTGATGTCATGGGAGGGAGAAGGGAGGGCCTGGGCCATTAAGGACAGTGAGTGTAGTCTCCTAGAGTGGCAATTGTTTGTGATGTCATGGGAGGGAGAAGGGAAGGCCTGGGCCATTAAGGACAGTGAGTGTAGTCTCCTAGAGTGGCAATTGTTTGTGATGTCATGGGAGGGAGAAGGGAAGGCCTGGGCCATTAAGGACAGCGAGTGTAGTGTCCTAGAGTAGCAATTGTTTGTGATGTCATGGGAGGGAGAAGGGAGGGCATGGGCCATTAAGGACGGAGAGTGTAGTGTCCTAGAGTGGCAATCGTTTGTGATGTCAGTTCCTTTGCAGCTTCCACTGGAAAGCCAGCCGTGACATTCCCCCTCCAGTGGACCAATGGGGAAGCGCCTGATGGATTTGGGGCAAAGTGCCAGGATTGTAGACAGGGCGGGAAAGAGGAGCACATGGGAGGGCGAAGGGAGAGAGCAGGGATGATGGGCATGGGAGTAGGGGGAAGAAAGGCCCCTCTCAAAGGCTCCCTGTTTTTCCTAAGTTGGATCCAGTGGTACTCCTACCTGTTGCGTCCTCCCGACTCAGCCGGCAGGCGGGGCCGGAGCAGCCAATGCCTGATTGGCTCAGGCGCACCTGCCGGCTGGCGGGAGAATCACTGGCCGCCTATTGGCCAGCCGCCTGACAGCTCGGATATATAAAGAGCTGTCAGGCAGGCTGACGCTGTCCGCGTTCTGAAAGTTACCGTTGTAGTTCAACTGTTAATAAACCGTTCCTGTTTTACCTCAAGCCTTGAATTTAATACTACCAAACAACAAATACGTCCGAATCAGATTTTTGGGTGTGAGCTAAGTCAACTGTTATCACCTTAGTCAAACTTCAGCATACTTACGTGTTCTTCTTTGTGATGTTTATCCGAAGCTTCACATTCCCCTCTATTGTCTGTAAATATTTCCCACAATACGTCTGGTTTTTTTTTCCCCAAAAAAAGATGTATTAATGTGTTGGCTCATTTATTTTGGGTAGCAACCTGTTTTGTAGCAATATTTTAATAAAAATCTGTGAAGCAGGCGGGAAAAAACGTAGCACACTGCAAACAAACATTTGCTGCACAGCTCAGGAGGGTGAAAAACACAAGTGGAATGTTGTTTCATCACGAAGGGGAAACAGAGGAAAACTTGAAAGTGGCAATGTGAAAAGTGTGCATCCTAGCATTGAACAGTACAAATAAGAGCTACCTAAACTGTACTGTGGATATACGTAAGTGGGACCCCGGGAAAATACAGAGTCATGGATTTATATTTATCTCGAATTAAGTTGAAAGGCAAACAAGAGGGAATCAAATCCTGATTTTCTTCCAGGAGTTATTTTTTTCAACATCACACCTAGTACATCCCACCCTCCCATATTTGGGCACCTGGTATGGAAGGGAGCAAATTGCTTCCCTTTTGCCTTTCAGCTCCACCCTAGGAGCCTTCCAGGCAGAAAACCATTTTTGTGTTGCATTTGTGCAGATAAATAAATAAAGGGAGACTAGTATAGATCTATTTCAAGCTATTTAGCTCTCATCATTCTTACTGGGATTCAAACCTGGGCTGTTTTTACATCTTTGGCAGTTGTATTAACCTCTAAGCCACAAGCTCTCCTCCCTTATCAGCTGAGCCAAGGAAATGATGAAGTGTTATGTCAAAGCACATGGCATGCCCAAATATGGGAGGGCAAATGTGTGTGTGTGTGTGTGTGTGTGTGTGTGTAGGTATACGTATAGGTATAGGTATAGGTAAAGGTAAAGGTGAGATATATATCATCCTCTTTTAATGACCCCATAATCTCTTGTGGGGTGGAATGAATGGAGCTAGCAGAGTGTTTTAAGTCACCAATGCAGAGTTTTGTTCAGCAGATATATTCCCAATGTGCTCAGAGAGAGAAATATCTGCCTCTTCCCAGGATCAAACTCACAGCCTCCTGATTGTGAGGTGAGAGCTCTACCTCTAGGCCACTGCGACACACACACACACACACACACACACACACACACACACACACGATGAACCATACCAAGTGAGCATGCTGGATTGTTATGATATAAAAAAGAAGTATACATTTTTGAACTTAATGCCAAAGTCTCCACTCTATTATTATTTTTATTTTTTAAAAAGGAAAGAAGAGAAAAGATTCTCAAATGTCAATCAAATATTGAATAAGAGGCCAGAGACTTAATATGGATTTTGTCTCTATGTCATAGTCCAAAACTAGCCGACTCCCAGCTGATAACTGTCGGACAACCCTGGCCTCCTCTCTGCCTCTGACGCAGATCCTTCGTCAGAGCCTTCCCCAGACTCCAGGACTGGCCCAGGTTCCTCCCCAACCCTCCTCACTGCCTGAGTCTGCGGCCACCTGCGCTGGCAGGCCATAACAGCAACCCTGACAATCTGCACTGCAATCTCCTCCCCAATTCAAATCTGCTATACTAAATCATGGATAGAAAAACTGAAAGTATAATTATTTTGCTTACAAGCATCGGCTAATGCTTAGCACTATAGGGATGGAGCAGCCACTGGGTTTCTCTAAGGCAAATGTACCTGAGTGAAAAAATATCAGAGGAGGAGGAGGAAGAAGAGAAGAAGAAGAATAAGAAGAGGAGGAGGAGGAAGAGGAGGAGGAGGAGAGGAGGAGGAGAATAAGAAGAGGAGGAGGAGGAAGAAGAATAAGAAGAGGAGGAGGAGGAAGAGAAGAGGAAGAGGAGAAGAGGAGGAGAATAAGAAGAGGAGGAGGAGGAAGAAGAAGAGGAGGAGGAGGAGGAGGAAGAGAGGAGGAGGAGAAGAACAAGAAGAGAAGAACAAGAAGAGGAGGAGGAGGAGGGGAAGGAGAAGAAGAGGAGGAGGAGAGGAGGAGAATAAGAAGAGGAGGAAGAAGAAGAAGAGCAGAAGAGGAGGAGGAAGAGGAAGAGAAGAAGAAGAGGAGGAGGAAGAGGAAGAGATGAGGAGGAGGAGGAGGAGGAAGAAGAGAAGAAGAAGAGGAGGAGGAGGACGAAGAGAATAAGAAGAGGAGGAGGAAGAAGAAGAAGAGGAGAAGGAGGAAGAGGAAGAGAAGAAGAAGAGGAGGAGGAGGAGGAGGGGGAGGAAGAGATTAGGAGGAGGAGGAGAAGAGGAGGAGGAAGAAGAAGAAGAAGAGAAGAGTAGTAGTAGGAGGAGGAGGAGGAAGTCCCTGCGCGAGCCCTGACAATCGGCACATGTCAGGCACACGCACAAACAGAATGCGCACACATGCGATCAGCGAACTGGTAGTGAAGGTAAGGGCAACCCACCATTGCCTGCCTGCCTGCCTGCCTGCCTGCCTGCCTGCCTCCCTTCCTGCCCTCCCTCCCTTGGCCATGGTGAGTTGGCCGCAGCAAGCTGACTGTGGCAAGTTGTTCCATTCTCCCCCCCTCCCCCCCCGACACCTCTGAGCAGGGCATCCCGAGAAAGAAAGCTTGCAGGAGAAGAACAAAGCTCATCCCTGGGCCAAATGCATCCAGGTGATGCATTTTAATGATCATCATCACCCTAAACCAATATACGCAGCTCCAATGCAGCTTCGCAGAAGGAAGCTAGCCATTAGCACTTGCTTCTTTCTGCAAACAAAATGGGGGGGGGGATCATGGGCCAATTTTGGCTGCCATGTGTTTTGAAATGTGATTGGCTTCTGGCCCGGGCTTTCCTGAACCGATGCTGGTGGGATTTATTCCTGGAAGACAAAGGTAGGTCTTGGCCTAGTAAAGAACAAGTCAAATGCAGTCCTCAAAGATGCTGAGCTCCGTCGGTCTTCCCGCCAAGACTTAGAAAAATCTCCTTTCTTGCTAAAGCGAAGCTGCGCTCTGCGAAGCCAGGAAAATAAGTTCTCCTCATGCGCTAAGCAAGCCTATCAATTTAATAATATTGGGACTGTCTAACAGCCTTGTAACAGCTTGTCGCACCATCATCTGTTAAGCATTTTTTTCCTCTTAAATGCATTTCATACTGGGGCTTGCAATAATTTGCTAGAGGATGCAGCTGCATCTATTAATCTCTCTGTCTCTCTGTCTCTCTGTCTCTCTGTCTCTCTCTCTCTCTCTCTCTCTGTCTCTCTTTCTCTCTCCCTCCCTCCCTCCCTCCCTCCCTCCCTCCCTCTCCAATCCGTATGAATACAGCATTTTCTAAAACAAGAGCGGAAAGGAAATGATTTGCAGACCTGCTTACTAGAAACAGAGTTTGCGCTCCCTCCCTCTCTTCTCTTTGGGGGGAAAAATGGCTTACAGGTAAGGGAAGTTATCCTCCATTTTGCCAGAGGGAAGTCAATGTCCTATTGCAATGATGGTGAATCTTTTTTCTTATGATGTGCCAACATT
>NC_045547.1:9019316-9091723 GCF_009769535.1 Thamnophis elegans
CAGGCTACTTCAGCTGACTGCAGTTCTGCAGTTCGGCTGTTCAAATCTCACCAGCTCAGGGTTGACTCAGCCTTCCATCCTTCCGAGGTGGGTAAAATGAGGACCCGGATTGTTGTTGGGGGCGATATGCTGACTCTGTAAACCGCTTAGAGAGGGCTGAAAGCCCTATGAAGCGGTATATAAGTCTAACTGCTATTGCTATTGCTATAGATTTGCTTAACAGCCTCGCTTAACAGCTGCAGGGGTTCAGAAGAGCCGAGGTGGCGCAGTGGTTAGGGTGCAGTACTGCAGGCCACTTCAGCTGACTGTTATCTGCAGTTCAGCGGTTCTAATCTCACCGGCTCAAGGTTGACTCAGCCTTCCTTCCATCCTTCCGAGGTGGGTGAAATGAGGACCCAGACTGTGGGGGCGATATGCTGACTCTATAAACCACTTAGAGAGGGCTGAAAGCCCTATGAAGCGGTATATAAGTCTAACTGCTATTGCTATTGCTACTTAACAACTGTGGCAAGGAAGGAGGCAAAACTCACTTCACAACTGCCTTGCTGTCTTTATACCCTCTGCAGGCAGCTGGTCATTTGCATTCTTTTAGAGAGTCATTGAGGCCACTTGGAGGTTCATTTACATCCCCTGAGTAGTGCAAATGGCTGTGGAGTGGCCTCAAGGACCCCCTTAAAAGAATGCAAATGACCAGCTGTCTGCAAGGAGGTTAAATCCTTCCATTCCCAGCCAGAGTTGAAGAAGCTTCTTGGAGGAGAAGCGAAATGTCTTCCAAGAAAAAAACAACAAGAAAGCCAGTAGCCTCCTGTGGGGGAAAAAAAGCACTTTTGGGTTCCTTCCCTGATTTTTTTAAAAAATCTCATTCCTGTCATAATTCACAAAGAAACAAGCTGGGTATTCCCCCCCACTCCACCCTCCCTGCTTCCAACTCGGCGATATTAAAATGTTGCAAGGCTGACAGGCTGCATCAGCCTCTCGAAGCTAGATGACACGAAGAGAAGCTGCAGCCTCATCGAAAGACAACGATTGCATTGCTCAGATGGCTATGAAACAGATCCCATGCCAAAGGAATGACAGAGAGTTAACACTAATTCCAAGCGATTAAATCAAGAGCGACGGGGCTATTGCTGGCTACTTTTGGCGGGCTGCTTCTGATTGACAGATCGTACGATTAGGCTGAACGAAGAGAATTTGCACATAGAGATGTTCCCCCTCCCCACCTCCATCAAGAGAAATGGCTAAGGGTGAACTCCAGTTTGCCACCGCACGCCAAAGGCTTTCCGAATTCGGAGGGTTTTGCCAATCGTCTTGGGCTTGAAGGATTGTCCGATGGCGGGTGGGCAATTAAACATCCCTCACATAAAATCAAAAAAGTTGGAGGGACGGCAAAAAAATACAGCAACAAAAAAACAGGCTGCTTCTCCTCTCAATTGGCCACAATGGTGTGCCCGAGTTTGAAGGTCTTAATGGTGACCATGATTAGGTCGCACATCAAATCACCTGGATGTTGTTGAAGCATTTTGGGGAGGAAAAGACACAAACACAAAAGGGGCAATTCTTTGTAACCAGGTCTACAACTCGGGCAGTGGTGGGTTTCAAAAATTGTTCGAACCTACTCTGTGGGTGTGGCCTCCTTTGTGGGAGTGGCTTGCTGCCCATGTGACCGGATGGGAGTGGCTTGCCGCCCATATGACCGGATATGAAGATGCCGACGACACTTGTCAGAACCACCTTAAATTACCTCACACACAGCACTGGCATGCATAAGAATATGATGTAAACTTGTTTTTTAAAAGGCATCTTTGCTTTGTGTTAAAACAACTTCAACACACGCAATGTTCTGATTGCACCACAAACACAGTAGTCATCCTTACCTTTCACAGAGGCACTGAGTTTTATAAATGTGAGCATGATAGTGTAGAATAATCCTATCCAAGGACCAGTGGTGGGTTTCAAAACATTTTGGACCCTCTTCTGTAGGTGTGGCCTGCTTTCCGGGTCCACTGGTGGAACCTCTTCTAACCGGTTCGGTAGATTTGATGAACCGGTTCTACCGAATAGGTGCGAACTGGTAGGAACCCACTTCTGAACTCGGGCAAAAATAGGCTGTTTTTTTTTTTTAAAAAAAAAAGCACAATGACTATATATGTATACCTTTTGTTCTCTCTTTTTTTAAAGGAGGAAGATATATGTCAAAATTAAATGGAATTATAAACACCATTTAGATAAAATGGAGCTCGCTCAGAAGCTGAAATATACCAAGTAAATGAGATGAAGATTGGGAAGTAGAGGAGAGAGGTCAGGGAAGAAGAGAGGGATAGGAGAGAGGGCAGGGGGAGGGAGAGGAGGAGTGGAAAGGGGAGAGAGGAGAAGGAGAGAGGAAGGGGAAGTAGAGAAGGGAAGGGAAGGATGACAGAGGGAAGAAAGGAGGGAGGGAGAGGGAGGAGAGAAGAAGAAGAAAGTGGTGGATAAGGTACAAATATGGTGTATGGAGAGCAGAAGAGCCAATATTGTTTCCGGGAGTTGATGGTAAGGTAAATTGATGTAAACAGTTAATGATACAATGTGATGTTCCCGATGTAACAGTATACGTGTGATTATATGTTATGAAAATGGAAAAATAAAAAAACTTCTTTTTTAAAAAAAGGGTCAATTCTTCATTGCTAATGGCTTTTTATTATTATTATTATTTGCTAGCTTGGTCAAAAGAGTGGGAATTCATGACATCTTGAAATGCCCTACCGTTACGATAACCATCAAAGCACAATATTTATGACTATAGGATTCATTTTCTCTCTCCCTTTCTTTCCAAAATATGCGTGAGCTCATGTTCTCTTGAAAAAAAACCAATGTAGCTACATCGGCCATGATTTTTTTTTTAATAAAAAGATTAAATTGGGAAATACTTTATTATGCCCATCAAAATGTCACAACACGACGCGCAAACTCTTCAATTTCTGAGATGAAGTGTTTCCAAGTGCTTAGATGTTTGGACTCGGAGACGTTTATTTAGTCTAATCCTTGGGCGGCACCGATAGAGATTTGTAAAGTTTCGAACGCATATGCCAGCTCCATGTTTGGCACATCCCCCTCCTTCTTTTCTCATTTGTATTTCCTACTAGCTCATAACCCAGCGTTGCCCGGGTATTTATTTATAGGGGGAAATGTCTGGACCAAATGTAAATTTTTAATGTTGGATTTTCCCCCTTACCAGAGGGAGCTCCTTTGTGGAGCACTGTGAAGTTGTTACCATGGCAACTCCACTGCACTGTACAGTAGAATCCATTTTACAGAAGTACAGTAGAAACCATTTTAAGGCACAACAGGCTGTATCTTAACAGAACACACACCTTAAGGGGTGTTAGGGGTGTCTTACCCCCCCATAGTATTTTTCTCCATAGTGTAAGTCATCTGTGTAGCAAGTTTGGTTTAAATTGCCCTAGGTGTTCCAGAGTTAAACTGGAACATACATACATACATTCATACCTACATACCTACATACATTTTCAGCTTTTTAAAGTATGTTTTCTGCACACCTCTGCCATTTATTTTGGGCCTGTTTTGTTACTTGAGCCACTTGCTAAGAGAATTTGGTTTTCTTCGCCTAGAAATGCTACAGAACAGTCGGCCTCAATCTTTTCTTCACCACAACCCCCCTTTAAATACCTTTTTTGGCTACAAACCATGGCCATGGACCACTAAGACTTCAGATTGAAATCATAACGTTTCCTCAAGACTTTGTGGACCCCCTGTGATGACATCACGCCCCCTCCCAGAAGTCCATAGACCACATGTGGAGAACCACTGCTACAGAATGCTGCTCCACAGTGAAACCTATCATAGACAATTCATATACTCTGCCTGGGAAAAGATAAAGATGATCAGGTAGTTGGACTTCCACATCACTCATAAAATAGATTCATGGAATTCGAAGAGACCATTAGTCCTGTCTCTGGTGCTTACTGCAGAATCCAAATTAAGACATTCCCAAGACAGGGAGGCTACATTTCTCTGTTTTCAGAAACTAGTGGACCTTGTTTTAGCACTGGAAAGGAGTCTTTTGAATTTCAAACATAATCTTTTGCAAGGTTAGGGTTTCTTTTTCATGTTGCACCATTCTTCCAACTTCGAACTGCCATTCTGGTATTCAAAACTTTTTATTAAATTTAAAGCAAGTTCATTTATAATCTTTCAAGACAAGGCTTTGTTTTCACTCCACTCCAGCTGTCAATAAAGCTCCGGAAGAGTACTTGTATAAACAATCCATGCTCTTCTCACTATCACTCTCTGTAAACAAGCTGAGGAACCTTGAAATGCAAAGTCAAATGATCAAAGAGAAAAATGAAACCACAATATTTCCAAGCCTTCCAAGTCTCCAGCCTCCAAGTGGCGGTGTTACTTCCTTTCCCTCTGTTATTATAGCCCTCGTTGTATTCGTTTTATATCTTCTTTATATTTTAGGCTTAAAGAAAACAAAATTCTTAAATGGAGCAAAAAAACCCCCATCCAATCCAGCATTATAAAAATAAGGAAAAAGATTTTAATCCATAGGTATAAAAAAAAAAGAATATAAAAAGTAGTAGAAGAAAAACTAATCCGTTCAATTTAAAGAATAGGAAACATTTGCAAAAGTTCCATCCGTAAAAGAAAATTTAAAAGGAAGGATAACACACTGTCTAATGTAGCTTACTTTCGCCGCTTGTTCTCTTCTGTTTTCAAATTTAATTTGGCTTTATTTTTTGCGGGGGGGCAAGTCTCTTTTATAATAATAAGATTTCCTCACCAGATGGACACACTTTCTCTTTCCGTTTTCCTCCTGTTCCAGAGCTGTCCCAACTTCAGCAGCTTCAATGGCTGCGCTTTTGTCGCTGGCAAAAAGAGATTCTCCTGGATCAATCAGGGACTTTGCAGTGTCCCTGAGAGAGCAGGATGTACTCTTTCCTGTCACCATCTCTTTGGGACGGTTTAGGTCCAAAAGGACCGTCCAGTGGCAAAAGTATTGACTGCGATCTTGGAGCTCCAAGATGGCACATTGTGTCGTTGCGACGTCAGCTCCTCCTTCCCATATTTATTTGTTTATTGTGGCTTTCCCCCCCTTTACTAGGGCTCTGGATTGTGTTTTATTGCTTTGCAAATCCTAGCTTGCACAGAATAGTGTGAGCAAAATTGGCTTTGGTTACATTTGTGGACATCCTGACCAGTGTCTGCCAGAACTAACCAATAATTACGTTCATAAGCTGTATGCCCTTCATCTTATTAAAAGATAGCTTGCAGGTTTAATTACATTTCTTGTTCTCTCTTCTGTCATGCATCCAGTGCCTTTTCCTACTTTGAATTTTTTCCCTGTGTTTTGTGTTATGTTGTGAAGCCTGAAAGGGAATAGCTTGATAGGCAGGTGAATAGGTAAGCATTTTTTTAAAAAAAAACAGCTTTAGATTGAGTTGAGACTGTGGCACTGAAGAAGCGGGGAAAATACACATAATTATTTCCAAATTTATAAGCTTTTCTTAACGGGTCATTTAGCAGTGATTTACAATAGATCAATAAAATCTCAGATTTAGGACCTTTCCTCTTCCTTAAGTGCAATTGTTCTTTCCTTTCCGTCACCTCTGCTTCCCTCCACTTGTTATAACTTAGAGGCAAAAATTGAGTCATACTTTGCAGTAGAAATATTTTAAAAGTTTTGTCAGTAAAGTGTCAATGTAGGACAATTTAATATGTTCACCTAAAACATATATCATCTCTCTTTCTCATTTATCTACCTAGATCACCTATTCTCTCTCATCTATCAATCATTTATCTATTCTCTATCATTTTTCTCTATTTCTCTCTCTCTCATCTATCTATGGCATCATCTATCTATCTATCTATCTATCTATCTATCTATCTATCATCTATCTATCTATCTATCTATCTATCTATCTATCTATCTATCTATCTATCTCTATCTAGTGTAAGTGTCTAACATCAATTTTGCCATCATTTATCAATCATCACCATCTTCTTTCTTTCTTTCTTTCATCTCTACCTACCTACCTACCTACCTACCTATCATCTATCTATCTATCTATCTATCTATCTATCTATCTATCTATCTATCATCTTTCTTTCTTTCTTTCTTTCTTTCTTTCTTTCTTTCTTTCTTTCTATCACCATCATCATATATCTATCTATATCTATCTAGTGCAGGTATCTAACCTCTATTTAGCTATCATCTATCAATCATCATCATCATAATCTTTCTTTCTTTCTTTCTCTACCTATCTGCCTGCCTGCCTGCCTGCCTGCCTGCCTGCCTGCCTGCCTGCCTGCCTATCTATCTATCTATCTATCTATCTATCTATCTATCTATCTATCTATCTATCTATCATCTATCTATCTATCTATCTATCTATCTATCTATCTATCTATCTATCATCCTATCCTATCATCTATCTATCTATCTATCTATCTATCTATCTATCTATCTATCTATCTATCTATCTATCTATCTATCTATCCTGTCCAATCATCTTCTATCCTTATTGGCTGTAAAACTTTTATGTACTTTTCCCTAGGATCATCTGAACAAAATGAGGCTCTAATTGTTCTGTTTTCTCATTGTCAAGCTGAATTCAGCAAGCATTTTGCCTTGCCTGTCTTCTGCACAAACACACACACACACACACACAAACACACGCCCCACAAAAAAAGTAGCAGGCGCCCGGAGAAAAATGTAAGAAGTCCATCATCAGCCTTCTTCAGCTGTCACTTAAACATTGATATGCCTGAAAGAAAAGCAAAGTTTGATGAATGTTTTGATCCGGCTGTCAGAACTGCTTTTATTGTCTGCCAGGAAGTTGTCTGCATGATTCGCCCCTCCCTGATAGGATAATAAAGATTGCCCCTTTTCCTATTCATCTGGGGGAATGTCGGTTATCTACTCAACCTGCCTCCTACACAAAGCCGAACTCAAAAGAAGAGCTAACAAAGCATCAAAAACATTGGGTAAATAAGATTGGTCCCTGGTGGTGGGATTCTAAGCGTGCTTGTCAAGAGCTGAATTCTGTGAAGCTCACTAGCGGTTTACATCATTGTGGGCATCGCTGTTTAACCTTGTGTTTCACCAATCCCCAGGCACGGAGACTTAAAGACTACCTACCAACCTATCAAAAGATCTAACTACAGTCATCAACGTACAACCATTTGCATAATAACTGAAGTTACATCCTGCCAATTCTAACCTCTTCTATAGAAGAAGTTCCACAAATCTACAGTGCCGTTTAGAACTGGTTCCAGCTCCCTCCCCCCGCCTGTCCAAACATCATCAAGATGAAGAGCGAGAGGAGGAATTCTGGGAGTTGAAGTCCACAAGTCTTAAAGCTATCAAGTTTGAACATCCCTGGGGTTTTTTCCCCTAAAGGGTTAGGGGTGCAAGGGTCTTGTAACTTGACAGCTTTAAGACTTGCGTGCTTCAAATGCCAGAGTTTCTGAGCCAACATTTTGGTTGTTAAGCAAGAGCGTTGTTAAGTGAGTTTCACCACATTTTACAAGTTGGCCACGCCCACCCAGTCACATGGCTGACAAGCCACTCCCACCCGGCCACATGGGCGGCAAGCCACTCCCACAAAGCAGGCCACACCTACAGAAGAGGTTCTAAAAAAATTTGAAACCCACCACTGATCAGCACTGCAAAAAGTGAGTTATAACCAGGGGTGGGATTCAGCCGGTTCGGGTGAATCTGTAGTTCCGGTGAGTCTTTGGCCCTGCACTTTCCTGTCCTATCTTTCCCTGTTTTTTAGCTCAGCTGATTCACGGGGCACAGCTAATTGCCACCTGTTAGTTGTTTTACTCATAAGCATTGACATAGGCGGTAAATTTCAAAGCTTAAAAAGGTCCTTTTTTGAATGCTTCACGCATGCCCAAAGTGCGCACTCACCGAGCCAGTTGTTAAACCGGTTGCATCCCACTTACAACTGTTAAAGCATCCCCATGGTCACATGATCAGAATTTGGATGCTTGGCAAACTGACTCACACTTATGACGGTTGCAGAACCATCTTTGTGTTGCATTTGTGCTGATAAATAAATAAAGGGAAACTAGTATAGATCTATTTCAAGCTATTTAGCTCTCATCAGCTAGCCATACCCTTACTGGGATTTGAACCTGGGCTGTATTATATATTAGGCAGTTGTATTAGCCACTAGGCCACAGGCTCTCCTCCTAAAGAGTTTCATTTGAATAATTACTTAATTTTTAAATCAACTAGTACAATCCAAAATTTGAAAAAAACAACTATTTATAAAAATATTATTGTATCAGAAGCCTATGAAATTTACTTCAATTAATCGACTAGCCTATTAAATTATCAAACTGTTGCTCAATATTGCAACATTTAGGGATATCAATCCGCACAGTCACCTTCAGCATATAATAACTGACATCGTTAATTCTAGCGACTCTTCTCCTCAAATGGCTTCTGTTTGTCAAATAAGGTGAGATAATAGTTCCAATACTGAATGAAAAATAAAATGCGATAAAAAGCAGTTTGACAAAGCACATCGCAATAGATGAACAGATTATTCCCACTATAATAACCTTGGGAAAGGAGGGGAAATGCCCCATAGTGTGATTCATATCCCCAAAAGAAAAGAAAAGGAAAATCCATATTTAAGCAAAACTTGCTTCAAAAATCCAAAGGCCTTTTTCATATTCAGAAGAATTGCCACCATTAATTACAAGTTTTCTGAAAGGGCATCCTGAATATCAATTGGGTATCTAACACAATGAGATGCTTGGCAAACTATTATAAAACCAGATTCTACAGCTTAGATAATCAAACATAATATCTTGTTTAACCTCTGTGCCAAGGTGACTGTCAATACTTTTGAGTCAATATTTAACAAGGAAATTGAACAACAGTTTACCCAATCAGCAGCCTCTTTATCTTTAGCCTTTCAAAACCACTCTTATATAAACCTTACTGAAGGACGTTGGGAAAACGTTATTTAAAAAGAAATTGTTATAGACTTCCAAAAATATAGGGCCAAGGACTCAATATTCAACTTATAACAGTCAATGAGATAATCACTTGGACCAGGAATGTTTTCTGTTTTCATACATTTAAGGATAAATATTATTTCTTGGCAAGATAGAGGTAAAGGTTGCCCTCGCACATATATGCTAGTTGTTCCTGACTCTAGGGGGCAGTACTCATCTCCGTTTCAAAGCCAAAGAACCAGTGCTGTCTGAAGAAGTCTCCGTGGTCATGTGGCCGGCATGACTAAACACCGAAGGCACACGACATGCTGTTACCTTCCCACTAAAGGTGGTCCTTATTTTTCTGAGGTGATTTTCAGCCAGTTCTGACAGTTTCTAGAGAACCGGTAGTGGAAACTTTGAGTAGTTCGGAGAACCGGCAAATAGGCTGGCCTCGCTCCCGCTGCCTCCCAGCTGATCTTCTTTGTTTCCCTGAACAGGAGAACGGAGCTGGAAAGCCGGTTAGTGGGGTGGGATGAGAATGGGATTTTGCAGTATCCTTCCCCCAGGAGTGGGGAGGGAATGGGGATTTTGCAGTATCCTTCCCCTGCCACACCCACCAAGCCACACCCATAAAACCAATAGTAAAAAAAATTGAATCCCACCACCGGTTGAATGGTGTATCTGCTATGTCCTTCAGATCGGTCTTAGGGCCAGAATTAGTCCGCCTTTATATTAAAAACCTGGATAATGGGATTAATGAGCTACTTATCAAGTATGGTGGTGATAAATTCATATTGAGGCAATGTCATGTGTGTGTGGTGGGGGAAAATCAGATTGCAGTTCAGTCTGAACAAATAGGGACCCTGGCTAAGAGGAAGATGTCCATCAGCAAGGAGAAATATAAGGTATGATATTTAGACAGGAAATATGTAGACATAATTGAAGGGATTCATGGTTTGGAACAGAGATGGGTTGCATACCCTTTTTTTGAAAAAAAAAATGGGGCCGTTTTCACGAAAAACAGGCCATTTTTGGGAGGTTTGCAGAGTGTAAAAACTTCTTTTTAATTTGCCGCTTCAAAACCTTGAGGCATCTTATACTCCGAAAAATACCGTAAATGTTGGGCTCCATTGTGATTTTAAACCGAGGAGTAGCTAATAAATATGTGAGCCACTTGTACTGTTGAGTGCAGACTGCAGTGTTGTTCCTACCTCATTGCTAACAAGTGAAGAGGTAAAGAATCAAAAGATCCAAGAGAGGAGTAAGACAGACCAATGGATTTCGTTTGTGATAAAACACTGGTGGAAATGCAGTGTCGCTGTGGCTCTCCAGATGTTGCAGTGCAGTGTTGCCCTGAAGCTGATGAACGGTAGTATCTAATATTCCCAACCTGTGACTATAGCACCGTGATGGCGAACCTATTCCATGTCTGCGGGTACTCCAGATGTCACCCCAGCCCATCTCCGCCATGCATGCATTGCGTGCCTACTGCTGGCCAGCTAGTCTTTGGCTCTCTGCCATGCATGCGTGGGGGCAGGGCGTATGCCTTCATGCACAGGGGGACGCATGTGCGGTGGGTGCTTGTACTGCATTTTATATCCTCACCCAGGCCCCCGCATCCCATTTTGGCTTCCACAATGGTGCAGGAGGCTTTCCAGGCCCAGAATGGGGCAAAGGGGGGGGGGTTGCATGTGCAAGGGGGCGGAGTGCAATGGGGATTGTCATGCAGGCATTGCACTATGGGTACAATGCTTTCTGCACACGACGACAAAAAGGTTAGCCATCACTGCTATAGCAATAATACCATACAATAGCAGAATTGGAAGGGACCTTGGAGGTCTTCTAGTCCAACCCCCTGCCTAGGCAGGAAACCCTCTACCGTTTCAGACAGATGGCTATCCAACATCTTCTTAAAGACTTCCAGTGTTGGGGCATTCAAAACTTCTGGAGGCAACTTCTGTTCCACTGATTAATTGTTCTCACTGTCAGGAAATTTCTCCTCAGTTCTAAGTTGCTTCTCTTCTTAATTAGTTTCCACCCATTGCTTCTTGTCCTGCCTTCAGGTGCTTTGAGAATAGCTTGACTCCCTCTTCTTTGTGACAACCCGCAAGATATTGGAACACTGCTATCATGTCTCCCCTGGTCCTTCTTTTCATTAAACTAGACATTCCCAGTTCCTGCAACCGTTCTTCATATGTTTTAGCCTCCAGTCCTCTAATCCTCTTTGTTGCTCTTCTCTGCACTCTTTCTAGAGTACCCACATCTTTTTTACATCGTGGTGAACAAAACTGGATGCCGTATTCCAAGTGTGGCCTTCCCAAGGCATTATAAAGTAGTATCAACAGTTCACATGATCTTGATTCTATCCTTCTGTTTATGCAGCCTAGAATTGTGTTGGCTTTTTTGGCAGCTGCTGCACACGGCTGGCTCATATTTAAATGGTTGTCCACTAGGACTCTAAGATCCCTCTCATAGTTACTACTATTGAGCAAGGTACCACCTATACTGTACCTGTGCATTTGGTTTTACTTGCCTAAATGTAGAACCTTCCTTTTTTCATCATTGAAGTTCATTTTGTTAGATAGTGTTCAATGTTCAAGTTGGTCAAGATCCTTCTGTATCTTAAGCCTATCTTAAGCAGAATGACCTCAGCTGTTAGAAGTATGAAGCCATCTTCCATTGGTAAATAGTCCTTCTGACAGTGGCCCAAAAAACTCCCTACTTTACTCCCAGTGGTTCAAAACCTTTCTATGTGTTGCATGGAAACTATGGAATAAGGAAATCCAATTCTGTTTATCTGTTAAATCTGTGAATCTATGTGTTGCATGGAAACTATGGAATAAGGAAACTCAACTCTGTTTATCTGTTAAATCTGTGAATCTATGTGTTGCATGGAAACTATGGAATAAGGAAAGTCAACTCTGTTTATCTGTTAAACCTGTGAAACATGGGACATGGTAATGCTCTCCCCTTCCCCCAAATCTACTTCTGGAGTTCTGCAATAGGAGGACACATTTCAGCACGAAGAATTTAGAAACAGACACACAGTCTATTTAAAGAACACATTTGCTGTTTTTATTGGTGCCTTGTTGGGCAAATAATACTGAAAAAAGGGCAATGAAAAAAATAAAAACAAACCCCTCCCCTCCCACCAATAAACCAGATTTCTAGCAACCCACATTTTTTTTTTAAAGAGTACATCCACTCTTAACTTTGTTATTTACTGTGGTGTGAATGATAACATAAAACCGAAAAAACATGAAAATATACAACTTATATTACACTATGTGTTATGAACAAAATATAAATCTATAACTCTATGTTATATTTACATAATTCTTTTTTTTCCTCTTTTCTTATTAAGTTTCAAGTGAGATGGTAGCGTCGCACACACTTTGTTTTAAGCTCCGAGCGTTTGATTGTCTTTTTTTCTCTTCTTCTTCTTTTTCCTGCAATTTTTCTTCCCCTCCCCCCATTTATAATAATAATAATAATAACAATAATAATTAATTAATTAATTAATTAAAAAAGTTTGGAGAGATAAGCGCTTTTAGAACCAACAGAGTTATGGAAATACATTCACCCGGATTAACACGCACGGCCAGTGAGACAATCTTTTGACTGCAACCCCCCCCCCCCCCGATTGATCTTCTCGATTGCTGATTAAAAAGAGACACGGAACAATCCTAGTTTGTGTTGTAGGGCCACCAACTCAGTTTAGGGAGGCGAGAGGGTGGGGGGGGATTTGCAGAAGCATCTTACTTGTATCCAATTCAGAAGAAAAATCCCTTGAGCCCAAGAAGACTTACTCCTAAGTAAGTGCCTATTGGACCAGGGGGGTGGAAAAATCACAGCCCAGATCTCCCAGCTCACCTCTCCCTCGTTCAGTGGTGGGATTCAAATAATTGAACAATTGGTTCTCTGCCCTAATGACCAGCTAGGGAGGCATGGCTCAGTGGTCATGTGCCCGGATGGGCATGACCAACTCAACGTCACTCAGGTCGATGGGCTTAACTGTTACAATGTAATAAGGGTTCATCGGAAAGGCAGTTTCTGTAAGCAGGGCAATAAAGATGAGGCTAGAAACAACACCAGAATTTCCTTCCTGCCTTCCTTACAGGATTAGCCCTGTAAAGTCGGGGTGGGAGGAGATTTCTTCCAGCAACCAGTTCTCCGAACTGCTTGGAAAGTTAACAACCGATTCTCCCGAATAGGTGCGAACCGGCTGAATCCCACCACTGGTCTCAGTGCTTGGCAGTGTTGATTGCCCAAAGAATAGAGTCCAAAAGGTGTTTTTTTTCCAGGAGGCAACTGGACTTTCTTGGTTTATTTTTCTTCTGAAAGTCCAGTTGCCTCCTGATAAAAAGCACCTTGGGCCAGCCATGACTTGGATGACTGAGACTCTCTACGGATCAAAGAATAGGGGGACATAATTTCTTGAAGAAACTTTTTTGTCTCATTCTGAATTCCCTAATCGGAATGATTACTGATAGGAGAGAATATTTGTAGCTCAGGGTTGTACAGTGGGGTCCTTGGTGCTCTCTGAGCTTGGTGGTTTTCTTGCAGACGTTTTATTGCCAAACTAGGCAACATCCTCAGTGCTGAGACGGAAGATGTTAGGACTGATGATGTTACCTAGCTTGGCAATGAAAGGTCGGCAACAAAACCACCAAGTTCGAAGAGCACCAGGGACCCCTGCAGGACAATTAACTCTGACTGAAGATGGTATCTTGCAAAAAAGAAAGGTTGCACCCACATGTTGTATAAATCTGTCCCGTGAGCCCAGCCATTGATGCAAATTGTAATTATTGAGTTTCCTTGGGGGGGGGGAACCCTACAATGGTATAGTCAGAGGTTAAGATCTCTTGGTGTCTTGATTCCTATGTCAGCTATTTATCATTGGCAAAAAGGAGCAAACACCAATTGACAGATCAAAGGAAAGGGAAATGGCAAGATCGCCTTTGTCAATCAAATCATGGAGGGAAAAAAACACCCACATACATAAAAATGAACACATGCACACACAGAGATAGACACATTCAAAGCAGGATGATGCAACATTTTCTGATTGTGCATATTACATGCCTTACATGTGGTGGCACTAATACCGGTTCATGAATACTGCCTCCTTAACTCTCTCTCTATTTCCCTTCCAACAGGATCTTTACACATATCCATGTGCTTGGACATGGTGGCTATTCCCTTCAGGTCAGGGGTGTCAAACTCAAGGCCCATGGGCTAGATCCAGCCTGTGGGATGCTTAGATCTGGCTTGGGTGGGGGCAGCCTGGAAACAGTGAAGGACCACTCCGCGGTGCCTCTGCCAGTGAAACCAGGCTCCCAATCTCCATTTTTGGCTGCGATGGACTCCGGCAATGCTCTGCCAATGAAAATGGAGCTCAGTTTTCACTGGCCGAGGGCTGCAGGAGACTGTCCCAGCTAAAAACGAAGAATGGGAGCCCAGTTTCGCTGGCAGAGCACTTGGGCCACCACAGGTACCCCAGACACGAGTGACGTCAAGCTGGCCGCACCTACCCCGGCCACACACACACCCTGTCCCCCCCCCCCGAGTTTAAACACAACCCTGATGCAGCCCTCAATGAAATCAAGTTTGACGCCCCTCAACTAGGATGAGAAGGAAATGGTAGGTCAATTCCAACATATTCGCTTAGATGGAAAAGTAACACGACTGAAACTGAATCCATATAAATAGACGGCACGCTTTCTTTTCCCAAACATCCATACTATCTCTATACAACATCCAGGCTCTCTATAGATACATTCACATACAGTGTAACTGGTTAATATGGAGAAATTGTCAAGATTTCAGGATCTGAGAAGGGATTTCACACAAAGTAGAGGAGGTCTCTCACACGAAATCCAGAATCTGCCTTTCAACCAGATAATACCCAGCTAGTTCTCAACATAATTGAACCCAAAATTTATTTAACTAAGCAAGACAACTGTGATGCCACAGTTGTCAAGTGAATCTGGCTTCCTTGTTGACTTCGCTTGTCGCAAAAGGGGATCACATGATCCCGGAACACGCTCACCGTCGTAAATATGAGCCTGTTGCCCAGGTTCTAAACTTTGATCATATGACCATGGAGAACCTGTAAAGGTTCTAAGTGTGAAAAATGGTCGTAAGTCACTTTTTTTAGTGCCGTTGTAACTTTGAACACTCACTAAACAAACTGTTGTAAATCAAGGACTACCTGTAATGGAGCTGGCCTGCAAGGTACATAATTTTGATTTCTCACTTCCTTCAGCATTACCCAACTATTACATCAATAACAGAAGGTCTTGTCTTTCCATGTTAATGACTCTAAGACAATTCTACTTCTGTCTTTCCATGTCTACAGTTGGAATACAACAAAGAAGAGGAATATTTTTACCCCCTCCCCACCACCCAGATTTTACTGCATTAAATTCAGATTATAATTATCCAGATTTTTTTTTTTTTTGAGGCAATGGATATGAACTGCAAATGGCTCGAGAGCTAATATTTCTACCTTAAATCAATGGGATAAACGAGTTGTAAATAATTTGAGCTTCACTGATTTTAAGCAGGTTTCAGTTTTGTTTTCAAACAGTACCACCCATCAAAACATCATTAATGTGGATTTCAGCTTAAAATTAACAGGAGCTACAATTGAACTGTTGGGTAATTTTTATTTGCTGAAGATAAGCCTCAGTAAATGGGGCTTTGTTTCCTATTTTTTTTACTTGGACACAAGTTTGAAGGTCTGGAAAAATACTACGAAGAACATTAGTCTTCCACACCATGACTATAAAATTGAAATAAACATGGGATTTTTTGTATGTGGGGTGAATTTGAAAAAATGAGATTTAGGACCTCAGAATTATATTTTTAGTTGATTTCTTCTTGTACTCAGCATTTCCTGATATAAAAGTTCAGAAAAATGTAAATACACACATATATAAAATTGCTTGATTTAAAAAGACTGATCAAAACTCAATTGGTACATCTGAACGCACAGGCCAGGCCAGCTTAAGCCTTTCCAACTTAAACATTTTAATAAGGAAACAGAAGCATTGTTCTAATGTTCTTCCATGATTCAGGTTTTAAAAAAAAAATACTTAAAATTAGATCTAGATCTTTTATAGGAGTTTGTGAAAACAATCAGTTAAAATAGACATGGAGGGGGAAAAAAGTCAGATTCAAATTCTGAAACACTGCACAAACTGTAAATTTCAGCAGAAACTTTTGTTGAAATCCTAACATCACTTTAGGATTCCAAAAATAGATCATGGGCGTGTCTGTATTTCCCAAATATAGATTCTGGGCGTGCAGTGAATTATGCATAGACTTGATTGAGAGGCTAGAAAATTGAAATTACTAAGCACATTTATAAAAACTGGGTATCTCTAAAAAGGACCAGAAATCCCAAGCAAATTATTTTATTAAGGCTTGGATGATTCTCCCAATCACTGAGATGATCTCATCTGCAGAGTTGCAAAGAATTCAAATAGTCTGCATATTATTTCTCATTTAAATAAGCACCTAAAACTTTCAGCTGATGTTTTAGTGAACTGAGCAGAAGCTGTAGTTTGTTGAAGCAGAGCAAAATTGGAGAGGTTAGGGGTATTTTGAGCAGAATAATTATCCTACTCCCCCCCCACCCCTCAGCAGTTGTAAATCCAATTTGTATGAAAAAAAGAATTTGGTTTTGGATTTTCTTGTAAAGGAGAAGAAAAACTCCAGGAAATTCTCCTGGGTGCAGGGTGATATTCCTGCAAGTGATTTTGTTACAAGATGAACAAAAGGTATTTAGGAGTAATCTCCAGGGGTGGAGGGGATTTGCAGGGGTTCGGGAGAACCTCTTAGCTAAGATTCTGGGCACTTCAGAACCCCCCCTCCTGGCCTGCAGCCATCTTTTCTTTCGGATCTTTGGCCTGCCACACTTTCTATTATTCTACTCTGCATTTTCTATTGTGGGAAAATCGGAGGGGGGGAGGATTGTACGGAGTTAGATGATATGCAGCCATAACAACGTTCTTTCTAAAAAGCCAAGGTTATCCTTCGTCTTTGCACCTCTGCACCTGACCGGAACTGGATGGGTGGAACTGCCAGCAACACTTTGCCTCAGTCTTTGATTTAATTTTGGATGCTATTTGGAACTCTGACATCTGGCTGGCCCCGCCCACCCCTCTCCTCCCAGGAGTCCCCACATGGCTCATTTTGGATGCAGGTAAGTTCAGGGCACTTGGAGAGGGTGAAAAACAGGCCTACCAGATGTTTGGAAGTTCCAGGGCGCCTCTGGAGCCTGGGAAGGCTGTTTTCACCCTCTGGGAGGCTCGAAGAAAGCCTCTGAAGCCCGGGAAGGGCAAAAATGCCCACCCCCCCACTATGGTGCAGGAAGCCGACTAGGCCATACCCACCATGGCCACGCCCACCCAGCAACCAGGCAGAGAAACCCTTGCTAAAAGTTTTGAAGCCCACCCCTGGTAACCTCCATTTCGTTGTACAATACCCTTTTAACAGCTCTTTTGCTTTCCACATTAATTCCCAAGGAAAGGAAAAAGAGAAATGCTCCGTCCTTTCGGAACTTTTCAGAACATCTAAGGAGGCCTTTGGATGGAGGAACAATGAGATACAGAAAACAACACTGACAACAGCATCCTCTGTCAACCTCGGACAATGCAATATACTGAAAAAAAAATGTCACTCCGAGACACGCAAAAGACATTGCCAAACATCCTGAGAATAAAAATAATGAACTTCCTCTTTCGCAGGACAGATTGAGTTTTTTAAAAAAGAAACCGCAAGACAGATGCAACCACATAATTAGATGACAACGAGATACAGAGAAGAGAGAGAGAGAGAGAGAGAAAGAGAAGACACAGCTACAAAAAAATCTAATTCAGCCAGGGTCTCGCAAGCTAACATTACAAACATCCTCTGTTTTACAAGTTGGGAATTCATCTGAATGCCTAGTGAATTCACTCATTCAGAAAAGGAGGAACTAAACAGTTCACCCTTATTAAGCCGTGTCTTTAAATAGATGCTATTGTCTGGTTGCCATTAATTCTAGGGGATAAGTTTTTTTGCTAAGAGAAGCTTACAATTGTATCGAGTATAATTATTTTCAACTTTAGAAGACAGGCGATGTCAGAGGCTTCCACAGGGACAATAAATGTTCATCTCATTTGGATTATGTTACAAATAAAATAAAATAAGAGGTCTGTTACAAGCATGCTGTAAGAAGGTTAAACACAATTTTGTTTGTGGAGGGGGGAAAAATGTGATGAAAAAGGGTGTATTGCTAAAACCAATCTCCCAAACGTTTCCTCCCATCCATGCAATAATGAGAAAATTTGATTACTCAACTAATTAGAGGCTGAAATAATAATAATTGTTAGCGACCCTTTTGGGATTAATACAGCAGAATGAAGATGTTAAAGTATTTAACGATCCTGTTTTGCAAATACAAAGCATGAGAAACTTATGGATTGGGCGGAGGGCAGCAAAAACGCATTCTGCGCGGTGCTCTACAATCATGCATTGAAGTTCGACAATCTGGTGGGTTGAAATATTGTCGGTCCCACTTTTGTGTCGGTCAAACTGCCCCGTAATATCAGAAGATAGGGGCCTCACTGCTATGGGTCCTGATCCAGCTTAGGTTAGATATGACTGCCCTTATGTTCCCAAAAATAAGACCTCCCCAGATAATAAGCCCAATCAGGCTTTTGAGCGCATGCGCTAAAATTAAATCATCCACCGAAAATAAGCCCTCCCTGAAAATATTGCAACACAGCAGCAGCCATGAAGTGACCACGCTCGTTGCCTCCTGCACCTCAAAAATAATAAGGCCTCCCCGAAAATAAGGCCAAGCGCTTATTTCAGGGGTCAAAAGAAAATAAGACCGTGTCTTATTTTCAGGGAAACACAGGTAGATCTAGCCCACTGATTTCAGTGGGTTCTACTGTTGAGTAGACATTATTTGATATTCTCACAATTTAGCTGTTCCACTGGGCTACGCGGTGCTCCTTGACCCGGAATTATGTCCTGCCATGCTCCGTGGAACTTGTAGTAGTATCCATCAGGATCAACTCTAGTTGAATCAAGACCACTGGCATGAAAACGTCAGCTCCCTGTACCAACATCACAATCGTTCGTACGACTTGCAGCCAAACAAGTGGAGTTGATGATGAAAAAGGAATTAGGGGTAGGAATGCTGAATATGACACGGGACTCCTTATTTTCACTGACCGAGCACAAATTAGGCAAAACTAAGTCACTTTAAAGTTCTCTCAATTGTCCTAGGGAATTTTAACTTTTCCACTGTGGCCTGGATGATTGCTCTGTGAATCTTAACATTCTTGGATTTAAAACAACGACAACAACAACAACACATCTCTCTACCTGATCAAAGTGATTGTTTTTTGGCCCATCTAAAATACCCACAAAATTTCACCCATGCAGAAATTTACATGACACCTTAATTGAAGATCCATCCTTCTAAGTTACAAACACGGAATTTGCTCTGGGACAGGATGTTAGCATATGAGTCAGACACAATCTCTAACTGGAAGGGAACGTCCAATGTGTGTTGCAGCTCTCTTGCCGCTATCTCTTGACTAAGTTGGGCTACTCGGGTATGCTTCTGAATATAAAAAGGCTCGGGTGCTTTCCCACATTGAAAAAAGGGATGTTTCATCTTCTCAAATTTGCCAGGGAGAAGATGAATGTTGAGTCTCAGAGATCGTTTCTCAGGCCTGTAAGAATTTTTGCATGCCTGCAAACCAGAGAGCTCCTTGATTCAAAGTGCATTTCTTTTCCAGCAGACTGATAACGGTGAATCCCCCAGGCCACGCCCACCATTGGCCATGCCCACCCAGCAAACAAGCAGAAGCTAAAGTTTTTGAAGCCCACCCCTGCATCTATCATCTATCTATCATCTGTCATCTATTATCTCTCTCTCAATCCATCATCCATCCATCCATCCACCCATCCAAACACCCATCTATCATCCACTGTATCTATCCTCAATTTTTCCTACAACCATCATCTCACTACATTCACTAATATTTTCTTCTACAGGAAATCTCTTTGCTCAAAATTATGAAAGCAAATTGGCTATTAAAGTAGCTTTCAAAGGAGTAAAAGAAAATCCCAACTAGGTGGAAATGTCAGCAGAAGAAGAGTGGCTTACTGGCATTTAAATGAGTCTATGAGATATCTAAAGCAGATGCAAACCCATTCCTTATAAACTTCTCTCAACAGCCTCTTTGGCTTCCCCAGCTTTTATTCCTTCCCAAGGGAGGACCTTAAAAAGAATGTCCTCTTTTTGGTCTTTTTTTTTTTTAAACTTGTAGGTATCTCAAGAAGCTTTTGAATTGAATCATAAAAAAGAGGTGTAGCAGAAAATCGTTTTGACAGTGGTTTTCACCAGCAATAAAATAAGCTCCAAACACTAGCAGGAGAAATTCTCCGTTACTTGGAGAAGAATGTAAGAAAGCAGAAATAGAATGAAACAATTTTTGAGAAATTGCAAGGAGGAATTTGGTGCATTGCTAGTTGGGACTACAAACCGTTGCAACCGTTTAGCATTTTGCATCACAGACATAGCTGAATATTTTCATATGTCATGTATTTATGAAGATTCCAACCTTGTAATTTAATGGAATCTGGAGTTGAAACAATGGTGGATCAAAGCCACATCATTAACCTGGGCAAAATGGTGGATCTCAAGAGTCTGAAAAAAAAATCAGAAATATTTTTGTTTAGAAAAACGGGGAACCGTCTGTTCTTTTTTTAAGAAAAGGAGAACAAAATATTCAGTTTTCACATTGCACATTTATAATATCTATTGAAAGGCTCAAGAGTATATTTAATAAAACAAAACCAAGCAATCAGAGGAAAGTTACGATCGATTTCAAGTCTCTTATAAATCATTTTATACTTGATGGCCCAGCATTAATTTAATTTAGTTTTTTTTACAGTGACGAATGGGCCCTGGTGAAATGCCAGATGTTTCTCTTAAATATATATATCAAAAAGAGGAAAGAATATATGTATGTATGTTTTTAAAATAGCTGAACAGCTGTACTTATGCTTTATGGTGACTGCCAAAACAAAAATAATGCAGAAAAAAAGAGAAATTAATTATGCATAATTGACGAGCTGGGACTGCTGATCGTATTGTTTGTGTATTATGATATGCATCTTTATGGCTTTAAGATAAAGAAGCAGTTCAGCTGGAAAAAAATGTGCACAATGATGAAATGCTATGATAATAAAACAAAACAAGACATCGCGATGGAGATGCGCTACTCTGAATAGCACACCAGAACAAGTTATTTGTGACGGGGAGATGAACAGGAAAGGCTTTGCTGAAATAAACACAGGAACAATGCCAATATGGTGCCCAAGAGAAGTGGAATCTCATGGTTGTTTGAGATAATTGGTCACTCTCTACATCTACAGCAGGGATCTCCATAGTTGGCAACTTTAAGACTTGTTGACTTCCCAGAATTCCCCAGCCAGCAGGGGTACCACCTCCATGACGCCTCGTTCTGTTCTGTTAGTTATCATTGCTTTTCATGACGCCTCGTTCTGTTCTGTTAGTTATCATTGCTTTTCATGGCTGGCTGAGGAATTCTGGGAGTTGAAATCCACAAGTCTTAAATAGCACTTAGACTTACATACCGCTTCCATAGTGCTTTTACAGCCCTCTCTAAGCGGCTTATAGAGTCAGCATATCACCTCCAACAATCTGGATCCTCATTTTACCGACCTCGGAAGGATGGAAGGCTGAGTCAACCTTGGGCCTGGTGAGATATGAACTGCGGAACTGCAGCTCGCAGTCAGCTGAAGTAGCCTGCAGTACTGCACTCTAACCACTGCGCCACCGGGGCTCTTGACATAAAGCTGTCACATTTGGAGATCCTTGCTCTACAGTAGGCGTGTCAAGCTCAAGGCTGGCAGGCCAGATACGGCCTGTGAGGTGCTTAGGTCTGGCCCTCCCTGGAAACAGTGAAGGACTGTGCCGTCTCTGCCAGCAAAAACCGAGTTCAGGTGGGTCATGTGCTGCTCTCTGAGCTCCATTTCTGCTGGCAGAAGGTTGCAGGAGGCCGTTGCAGTTGAAAACGGAGCTCGAGAGCCCCTTATTGCTAACAGAGTGCTCGGGCCACCACAGGCACCCCCGCCATGAGTGATGTCGAGCTGGCCACGCCCACCCCAGTGAGGGCAAACACAACCTGGATGCAGCCCTCAATGAAATCAAGTTTGACACCCCTGCTCTATAGTACCCCAGCATTTCCACCTGGTATAGAAAAGGCAGGGCAACCTTAGGACTTAAACTTAAGTCATAAATACTGCTGCTTTTTTTTAATACAGTGCAGATTAAATTTATTGTCGAATATCCCACTTAATTGTTGTTAATTCTATTGATGCGTATGTTCAGAAATAAATCTCTGCTGCTGCTCATTTATTAGATGGAGTTTAGGATGGTAGGTTCAGCTTGGCCTTTGTGCAATATCTTTTTTCTCCTTGCCACACATTGACTGCTCTTAATATGTTTTGTTATTTTATCGGTTAGATTTTCATAACTTTGTAAGTATTTTGCAGTTGTCTTCAATCTCTGAAATTCATTCTCTCTGTCTCTCTCTGTCTCTGTCTCTCTCTCTCTCACACACACACCTTCTCTACTTCTATTAGCAGTTTTGTTTACAAGATTGGCCAAAGCCAGTTATGATCCCTAAATCTATGGTCATCAAAGTGCTTCAAACTAATCTTGAGAGAGAGAGAAAGGAGAGGAGAGAAAGAGAAGGGAAAAAAGAAAAGAAAACAAGAGAACATTAAACCCACTTGTTCAAAGTTTTCCTTCCATCTTCACCGCAACAGACAGCCAAAGTTTACACAAGCCCAGGCAACGGACTCTGGCGGTCAATTGTCTTTCAATCAGGGCCACCAAAAATTTAGGGTTATGCAACCAGATTTCCTTCGATATTGGATTAAGGGCAGGAAATCTTGCATGCTAGTAGGGGCTTTTGAGCAGAAGGTACATCCCAACACGTGTCTGAAATGCCAACGCTTAGACTGGGTTGGTTTGTGAATCAATTTACTCTGGATGAATAGAAGTTCCCGGAAACCACACCAAAAAAAGTAGCCGGTGAAATGAAGGCATCTCCTACGTACGTTTCTTCAAAGCCATATTTCATACCACAGAAAACAGGGCAAAAGCTTCAGCTTTTGCACTTATCACAACACGAGGAAAGCAAGAAGAACAGATTAAAGGTCAGGGGTGTCAAACTCAAGGCCTGGGGGCCAGATCCGGCCCATGGGGTGCTTAGATCCAGCCCACAGGGTTGCCCTGAAGGCAGCAAAAGACCGGCCAGTGAAAACGGAGCCCTCCCAAACTCTGTTTTTGCTGGCAGAGGGCTGCAGGAAGCCATCGCCACTGAAAACGGAGGTCAGGAGCCCATTTTCACTGGCAGTGTCAAGAAGAAGTGTCACTCGCGCCCTACAGAAGTGACGTTGAGCTGGCCATGCCCCCCTGGCTACCCCCCCCCCCGAGGTCAAACACAACCCTGATGTGCCCCTCAATGAAATCGAGTTTGACACCCCTGTGTTAGGTGAATCACACACAGGGTCCATGAGATTTCTACAGATCACACAAAACGTTATGGGGGTGACATTAAGATATAGACTCGGCTCTCCTCCTATTCAAGATGTAACTTTGGACAGAAAGTTTTGGCCAATCCTTTTCTTTTCATTCCAGTGATCTAATTACTGCGTCTTCCTTTTCTGTTCCTCTGGGGAAAAAAATCTATGTTTCTATACCTACCTATTTGCAGATACTATACAGACTCAAACTTTTTGTGAATACAACCGAGTTATTCAATTTTGCTCTCACAATCGCCTGGTAATTGTTCCCCTTAAACCACCCATCCAGTCACATGACCACCTAGCCACGCCCACCCAGTCGGTACCGCCTCCCCACCAGTCGGAGGGACTGTGAATTGGCCCCCGTTTAAAACTTTTGAGGACCCCTGCCTCAAACCATTGACACACAACCCATTCACGTACACACATACACACCCACACACACCCACACACCTACACACCCACACACAAACACAAATCCATTTGCCTGTCTCTCTATAGATTTGATTCACCTGAGAATCATTTCAAGTTTATTTTTTTTTTTAAAAGGAACAGGAACTAACCTTATCATGTGCTGGCAATGGAACTTCTTCAAGGGATTGTCTAAGAAGACACAATGCTTCCCTAATTTAAGACTGAAGACAAGATGAAAGGAGGACAATCAAGACAACCAATGAGAAAAAAATAATAATAATGAAACAGACATCATTTCTCACATTAGTACAGATTTGGCACTTTGCTCAACATTTGATCTGGTCTGCAATTGGTGAAAAGTAAAAGGAGGACTTTCCTAGGAAGGAAGAAGAGGCTGATGGGCTGGTTGTTTGGGGATAGCTACAACAGAGATATCTCTAACTGCAGCCCCTGTAGCAGAATTTGCTCAGCTAAGGATTATGAACGTCAAATTAAAGGAACGGCCGAGAAGATCGAAATGGGAAGAGATTGATGGGAATCTTTCTAAGATATCTAAGATTTGGAGACCCAATCGCTTTTGGATCCTGTCCAAAAGGACACATAAAGAAGAATATATGTGGCTCAGGGGTGAAATGAGGGATCCTTGATGCTTCTCTGGGCTTGGTTGGTTTTCTTGCTGAGGTTTCATTACCCAACTGAAGGCTTAGCGTTTTGACGGAATGACAGAATTGGAAGGGAACCTTGGAGTTCTTCTAATCCAACCCCTTGCTTGAGCAGGAAACCTTCTACCATTTAGGTAATGTCATCAGTGCTAGAAGAGAGTAGAATTTGGTTCCAGCACTGATGTTATTTCCTAGTTTGGGTAATGAATCATCTGGGGGGGAAAAACACATCAACCAAGCTCAGAGAGCACCAAGGCCAACGGGCTGAAAAGACCTTTGTAAAGATGATGATAGAACAATCACGAAGGATAGATATCTAGTCAACCAATTTCATTTGGGATAATTAATTTAGGTCTTTCTCTCTGAAAAGACCATCACCGAATGCTGGAACATCAACCGATTTGCAAAAAGGCTGAGATTAAGAGTTTGGGTGGAGTTGAGAACCCATTGTCTGCCAGACTAAGACGAACCGATATAGATGAGCTACTGGACTGGGCAACCTTTATTCAGTCAAGAGTTACATTCCCACTGGACTAATAAGGGGGTAGGACCACACAGCTGACCTCAGGTGGGGAAGAATCCAAACTGGAGACTGTCCACTTTGAATGAGACCTTCTCGTCCTGCCTCATGCAGAGAGCTTTAGGAAGGAACAGGTCATTTTTATTCTGATTTCAAGACTGAGAGCCAATTCTTGTTCGGTGGCCTGGCCTGGCGTAAGGTACATCGATAAGACCAAAAAGCGTGGGCTGTAAATGATAGGATTAATGCAAATGTTTATTGCATCCTGCACAGTATTCCATTGACACTGGCATAAGACACTAAAGCAGGGCTGGGATTCAGCCGGTTCGAACTGGTTCGGGTGAGCTGGAAATTCTGCTGAGTATTTGGCCCAACCGCCGCTGCATTTTCCTGTCCTATATGTCCGTTTTCTTTTTTTAGCTCAGCTGATTTGCATGGCACAGTGGATTGTTGTGCGTCAGCTGCTTTTTTTACTCACCGGAGCTGACATAGAAGGTAAGTTTTTAAACTTTAAAAAGTCATTTTTTGATTGCGCGCACTCACCGAACCAGTTGTTAAACCGGTTGCATCCCATCACTGCACCAAAGGCTCTGAGCAGATCCTAAATGTTCAATCTCCAGCATCTCGATTTTTCTACACAATAACCCTTAGGGTCCGATTCCCTGCTGCAAAGCCACCACGATTCAGATTCTGCATGGGTTCCAACACGGCTTGGTCCCTGCCAGATGCATTAAACGTGCTTTCAAGTCTAATTCTGGAAAGGTGGAAGAAAAGATGGCGGAAACAGGAGGAAGGGGAAGAATTCAAAGAAGCGTATTTCATTTCTCCCTCCCCTCTTACCAGATGCATCATTATCTCTCCCGACCCCAACCCCCACCCCACCGCAAAAATCTTAATTTTTTTTTTCTTTAAATTGTACACAAAACAACAGAACACATTCACAAGCCACTTGTTGGCACTGTGTACCTGAGTGAGAATTTTCTAGAACATTATAGAACAAATAGCCATAAAGTTTATTTGAAAAAAAATAATAATAATAAAAGGTCAAACGGGTAAGACTTCAGTGCTTGGGTATAGCAGCTGAATTACTGGCATTATGTTACCCATAGCTTATTTTTTTTTGTCCTTTTTTTTTCTCTTTCGTCATGATTGACTTCCTTGATAGGGTTTCTTCCTCTGAGCCTTTTGTGGTCTTTTCTTTTAGAATTCCTTTCTTGTTTTTCCAAAGTTCTCCACGTTGGCTGATCTCTCCTGATCAGCTGATGTCCCAACTAGTTAAGACTAAAAAGTTTTAAGTAACAGTCAAGTGTGTGAGGATAAAGTTCGTGTGCTTGGCCACTGGGCAAGAAACCGGATTTTTTTGGGGGGGGGGCTCTCCGTTAAAGTCCTCCGAGGTCAAAACCAAGAATTTGGGATCCCTCCCCCGATCAGTTGGCTTGTCCCGCAATGTGGTTTTCGCTTTCGCTGCCGTAGTCCACATCGCGATCGTCGTCTTCATCCTCGTCGTCTTCGTACATTTCGCCATTGATGTCCTCGCTCTGGATCTCCTCTTTGACGTGAGAAGTCTCCTCGTTTTTGATGCCATAAGTGCTCTGGATGATGGGCATCCCAGGTTCTGGGCTACTAGATACACTTGAATGCTCGGAGGGGAGATGTGGGGAGGGCATTCCCGTCATGGCGATGGCTCCCGGGTAGACGACACCGGCTGCCGCAATAGGAATCTGTGCTTGCTGTCTGTGGGCGAGAAAGAAAAAACGGGCATGAGCAGCGGTTAAGATACGGGAAAGGGAGTCCGCTTGTAGAAAGTTAGCACCGCCCCTCTCCTAGAACAGGGATCAGTAACTCACGGCTCTGGAGCCACATGTGGCTCTTTTATCCCTCTGTTGCGGCTCCCTGTCACTCAAAATATGTGTCACCAATGTGCGACACTAGCCAGCATGAGATTTATTGAGTTATTTGACCACCGGTAGACCAACCATACATAAATCCAAGCAAAGTTTCAGAAGAAAACAGAACGTTTAATTCAACTAATTAAAAGTAATTCGGGGCCCAACCCATGCAGCGGGTCACATGCTCGACCTCGTATTTCTCTCGGAGCAGTGGATGTGTGATCTTGGTCTGAGGGGTAATGAGATCATACCCCTGTCGTGGTCAGACCATTGCCTACTGAGGCTTGACTTCCGGAGGCCAAACCCCCACCGTAGGGAGGAGGAACCGACCAGGTGGTTCCGCCCCAGGCGACTTATGGACCCTTTGAGGTTCCAGACGGAGCTTGGGGTTATTCCTGATACCCTCGCCCACAGTTCGGCGGAGACTCTGGCTGCCGCCTGGTACTCGGCGGCGTCGGAGTCTCTCGACCGGATTGCGCCACTACGGCCCCTCCGGGTCAGTGGATCCCGGAGAGTTCCCTGGTTTACCGAGGAACTCCGGGAGAAGAAACGCCGGAGGAGATGCCTAGAGCACCAGTGGAGGTCCGATAGGTCCGAGGCAAACCGAGCACTCTTAACTACCTGCACCAAGGACTATGTCCGAGCATTAAGAACTGCAAAAAGATCATATATTTCTTCCTTGGTTGCGTCCGCCGAGTCACGCCCAGCCGCCCTGTTCAGGATAACCCGCTCCCTCCTTAATAGGAGGGATGCGGGAGACCCCTTGCAGGGTAGGGCTGAGGATTATGCTCAATTCTTGGCGGACAAAGTAGCTCGGTTTCGATCGGACTTGGACTCCACCGCAGTAGATCCAGCTGAGACACAGGAGGATCATTTGCCACATCAGTTCTGGGTTGAGTTCCAGGAAGTTGCCTCTGGGGATGTGGACAAGGCCATCCGAGCTGTAAGTGCCTCCACTTGTATTTTGGACCCGTGTCCCTCCTGGCTGGTGGCCAACAGCAGGGAGGTGACACATGGCTGGATCCAGGCGGTTGTCACCGCCTCCCTTCGGGAGGGGCACTTCCCCGCCGCGCTCAAAACGGCGGTGGTGAGACCCCTCCTAAAGAAACCATCGTTAGATCCAGCCATCTTAAACAACTTTCGTCCTGTCTCCAACCTTCCCTTTATCGGGAAGGTTGTTGAGAAGGTGGTGGCCTTTCAGCTTCGACGGGCCTTGGAGGAAGCCAGTTATCTTGACCCCTTCCAGTCCGGCTTCAGACCTGGTTACAGCACAGAAACCGCTTTGGTCGCATTGACCGATGATCTCTGGAGGGCCAGAGATGGAGGCTATGCGTCCATCCTGGTTCTCCTTGACCTCTCAGCGGCTTTCGATACCATCGACCATGGTATCCTTCTGCGACGACTGCGGGAGGTGGGAGTGGGAGGCACTGTTTTGCGGTGGTTCTCCTCCTACCTCTCGGACAGGTCGCAGTCGGTGTTAGTAGGGGGGCAGAGATCGTCCCTGAGGCCCCTAACATGTGGAGTACCTCAGGGTTCGGTCCTATCCCCCCTACTATTTAACATATACATGAAACCGCTGGGCGAGATCATTCGGAGGCACGGGATAAAATACCATCAATATGCGGACGATACGCAATTGTATCTGTCCGCCCCGTGCCAACTCAATGAAGCGGTGGACGTGATGAACCGGGGTCTGGAGGCCGTTAAGAACTGGATGAGTGCTAACAAACTGGTGCTCAACCCGGATAAGACCGAGTGGCTGTTGTGTTTCCCCCCCAATAATTTGGCTAATACACCAACGCTTAGGCTGGGGGGTCAAATTTTATACCCCTCAGATAGGGTCCGCAACTTAGGAGTCCTCCTGGATCCACAGCTGACTTTTGACCACCAGCTGTCAGCTGTGACCAGGGGGGCATTTGCCCAGGTTCGCCTGGTCCGCCAGTTGCGGCCCTACCTAGATCGGGGGGCCCTCACAACAGTCACTCGAGCCCTTGTGATCTCTAGACTGGAATACTGCAATGGGCTCTACATGGGGTTGCCCCTGAAGTGCATCCGGCGACTACAGCTAGTCCAAAATGCAGCCGCGCGAGTGATAGTGGGCGCACCTCGGTTCGCCCACGTTACACCTGTCCTCCGCGAGCTGCACTGGCTGCCTGTTGGTCTCCGGGTGCGCTTCAGGATAATGATGACCATCTTTAAAGCACTCCATGGTAGTGGATCTGGGTACTTGAGAGACCGCCTTCTGCCGATTACCTCCCTAAATCGACCAATCAGATCGCACAGACTGGGCCTCCTCCGAATCCCATCTGCCAGTCAATGTCGACTGGCGACCACACGGAGGAGAGCCTTTTCTGTTGCTGCCCCGACCCTATGGAACGAGCTCCCCATGGAGATCCGCACCCTCACCACGATCCAGACCTTCCGCGCAGCCCTCAAGATCTGGCTCTCCCAGCAGGCCTGGGGATAGGCTTCTAATTACCCGCCCGAGTGTTTGATTGCTGAATGAAAGTTGTGTTTTATTATTTTTCTTTTGTTCACAAAGTGTTTGTTTTGACCTTGCACTTCCCCTCCCCTGTGGTTGTAAGCCGCCCTGAGTCCCCTCAGGGAAAAGGGCGGCATATAAATCCCAATAAAACCTAAAAACCTAAACCTAAACTACGTATCCTAGTTTTGTGGCCGCTCAGGAAATAGTCAGGGACCGGAAGGGTTTTGTGGCTCCCGGTATTTTCTCTACTGTGGGAAACGGGTCCAAATGGCTCTTTGAGTGTTTAAGATTGCTGACCCCTGTCCTAGAAGAATGAAATATTTTGAGAAATATTAAAAAGGCAGGATAAAGTATTTCCCCTGTAGAAGAGAAATAAAAATCCTAAGGGAGACAGAAACTCAGAGCCCCCAAGCAGATACTAAACCGAGGCCAGCTTTTGTAAGAGCCAAGGTGGCGCAGTGGTTAAATGCAGCACTGCAGGCTACTTCAGCTGACTGCAGTTCTGCAGTTCAGCTGTTCAAATCTCACCGGCTCAGGGTTGACTCAGCCTTCCATCCTTCCGAGGTGGATAAAATGAGGATCCGGATTGTTGTTGGGGGCGATATGCTGACTCTGTAAACCTCTTAGAGAGGGCTGAAAGTCCTATGAAGCGGTATATAAGTCTAACCGCTATTGCTATTGCTATTGCTTTTAGATTTGGTTTCCATTGCTCCCTGCAGCAAGTTCTGAACAAAGGTAGGATTAGCCCCCAGCCGTAATAGGGTTGTGTTTGACTTTGGATGGGTGTGGCCATCGTAGGCATGGCCAGCTTGACATCCCCCATGTCAAGGGCGCCAGTGGTGGCCTGAGCACTCTGTCAGCAAAAACGGGCTCCTGAGCTCTGTTTTCAGCTGTGACAACCTCCTGCATCTCTCTGCCATCAAAATTGGAGCTTAGGAGGGACGCCCACAGCCCTTGCAAGCTCAGTTTTTCTGGCAGAGGCACCATGGGCCAGATCGAAGAATTGCTCTGGGTGGCCCCACGGGCCAGATCTAAATACCTCACTGGCCAGATGCTGCCTGCGGGCCTTGAGTTTGACACCTCTGTTATAGACCATCTGTAGGGGTTGATGGTGGGAGACCCAATATTGTGATTGTTCTCCTTCATTCATGGCTAGTCCCAGCTGGTGCTAACGGGACGGGGAAGAGGTTAATGCCCTTGCATTGTGGGGTACCTCAGGGCGTGAGACACTTCTCCCTTCTGCTTAACATCTACATGAATTTTCTGGACGAGGTCAATACCAACGGGTTGATGATACCCAGTTCTGTCTTTTAATTGTGCCGGCTGAGTAATGATATCAAGATGCCTGAAGGTTGTTAGGGTCAGGATGGGAAGGAAAAGGCTTAGGCTTAAAGCAAATGAGTCTGAATGGATATATACAGTATTTCTGGGTCTGGCTGTAGATTTAGAGATTTCCTGTTATTCAAATTAGTTTCTGTATCAATGGCTTTTATTAACAAATCAGATTAACTGCAAGTGATTTGAATGAAGCATTTTGGCAATAGTAATTAGCTTTTCTCTCTCTCTCTCTTCCTCTCTCTTTCTCTCTCTCCCCTTTCTTCCTTCCTTCCTTTTTCTCCCTCCTTCCCTCTTTCTTTCTCTCTTCTTCCTTTCTTTCTCTCTCCTTCCCTCTTTCTTCCTCCCTCCCAATTTCTCTCTCCCCTCTTTCTTTCTTTCTTTCTTTCTTTCTATCTATCTTTCTTTCTTTCTTTCTTTCTTTCCTTCCTTCTTGCCTTCCTTCCTTCTTTCCTCCTTTCTTTCTCCTTCCTTCTTCTCCCTCTCTCTCTCTTTCCCCCTTCCCCCCTCTTTCTTTCTCTCTCTCCCTCCCTTCTCCCTCCCACCTCTCTCTCCTATTGTTGCCTTGATCTCTTCTCAAACCAGTTATGATCAAGGAGCTGCTTACTAAGCGCATGTTTCTATTTGCAAAGCTAGCTAAAACATGTACACAGAGAAAGAGGGCTGATGCTGTGCTGTTTCCAGGGTGGCTCTATCCAGCCTGCAGGCCTTGGCTGGATGGGCGTGTCCAACTCAATGCCATTCAGGTCGATGGGCGCTTCACTTTATCTGTTACAATGTAATACGAGTTAACCGGAGAGGCCATTTCTGTAAGCAGGGCAACAAAGATTAGGCTAGAAATAACGCAGAATGTTTCCTTCCTGCCTTCCTTACAGGATTATCCCAGTAAAGTGGAAAAAAACAAAAGGAGATTTCTTCCAACAACCAGTTCTCTAAACTGCTTAGAAAGGTAACAACTGGTTCTCTCGAATAGGTGCAAACCGTCTGAATCCTATGCTGCCCTCATTTCCTCTCTTCTCTTTTCTCCACCGACAGACTAATTCCTCTGTGATAATATTGTGTTGAACATGCTTTAGCCTCATAATACCCTCAAAAATCTGTCCATCTGGAAGGAGAAACCTCACCGCGCGCGAGAGGAGAGAAACATCTTTAGAGAGCAGCAGATTTGACAGGGGAGCCAAGCCATACACTGGCCCATCCGGCTGAGCGTACAATAAGCTTTTGACTCATCCTGGAAAGCTCTAGAGAGGCTGCCTTGGCTCTCCGTTCTTTGCCACATGTCCAAAATATCTTGCTTTTGTCAGCCAAAAGGTGGCGGTTTGTTTGTGTATTATTCTAAGACAAACAGAGTTATCCAGGGAATAAGGGGCGGATTGTCAGCGATCCCCTTCCTTCCCTTGAAGCAGAGAAGCCAAGCGTTTGACCATCTGTTCCACAGCCATTCTGATCAGGGCCCTCAGATCAGCGTTTCTCAACCTTGAGAACTTCCAGTCCACACAACCTTCACATTCACGAGGTTGAGAAACATTGCATTAGATATGTGATGGTGAACCTATGGCACACATGCCAGACAGAGGTGGCAAGCAGAGCCCTCCCTGTGGGCACATGTGCCGTTGCCAGCCACTCTTATGTTTTCCAGCGCACTCACTGGCCAGCTGGTCTTCATGGGTGCCTGAAAATGCCTCCAAAACGGCCAAAGAACAGGCTGTTTTTCGGGCCTTTGGGGGGCCTTTTTGAGGCCAGTTTTCAGGCCATTTTCTGGTGCTCTGGTGCCCGCAAAGACCGGCTGGCCTGAAAACAGCCTAAAAACAGCTGGAAAATGGCCCAAAACCAGGGGTTTTCCAGATCATTTTCAGGCCGTTTTTCGGGGTGTTTCCGGGCCAGCTTTGTGGGTGCCAGAGCACTGGAAAATGCCCCCCAAAATTACAAGAAATCCAGCCAAAAGCAAGCATATGCATACCGGCCAGTTGGTTTTCAGGTTTTCAGATGCACACGTATTCCAGTTTGGGCCCTCATTGCCGAAAAGGTTCGCCATCACTGCATTAGATGATAGCAATAGCACTTAAGACTTATACACCGCTTATACACAGTGCTTTACAGCCCTCTCTAAGTGGTTTACAGAATCAGCCTTTTGTCCCCAACAATCTGGGTCCTCATTTTACCGACCTCAGAAGGATGGAAGGCTGAGTCAACCTTGAGCCTTCGAGGGTGAGATTCAAACTGCCAAATTGCAGGCAGCCGGCAGTCAGTAGAAGTAGCCTGCAGTACTCCACTCTAACCACTGCACCACCGCGGCTCATTGTTGACCATTATTGCTCCTTCTTGGTACAGAAAGAACTACCTCATTTTTCTTCTGCCCGACGACCGGTTTTGGCTTTGAGGGACAGACCTGTGACTACCTTTCTGATTTCATTTCACTGAGACTAAATCAAATAAATAAAGTAAATCTATGACCGATAATCCTCGATTTACCACCACAATTGAACCCAAAGTTTCCATCACTGAGCAAAAGTGGTTAAGCGCATTTTGCCCCATAACATTACCGCAACTCTTCATTATGGGGAGGCGTTGCCGATTGAACTGGAGAATAAAGCTGATTGAAGAGTTCCCCACAAACATCAACCAGACAAGCAAAATGAAATAAAGATAAACAATCAAGTGAAATCCCTGCGTCTAGAAAGCTGTCAAGCTAAATTGAATTTTATGCCTACAGAAGGTGGGCTTGGCGACACGGAGGCCCCTAATACAGCTTTGCCACCTCTGAGAACTTAAGACTGGAATGTCCTTGAAAACAAAAGCAATGTGAAACCGCTTGGATAAATGTATTTGAAAGGCCCCCATCCTGTATAAAGACATTTTTTTGGCTTAAGAACAAATGCCAAGAAAGAGATTTTTGCACTCCGAAATCACTCGGTTAATGTAGAACAAGATTGATTTTTCGGAACCCATCCGTTTCCATTGTGGAAAGTCCCTGACTGTGTTGTTTTACTTAAAGATAAAGATTCTCCTCATACATATGTGCTAGTCATTTCCTACTCTATCTATCCATCCATCCATCCATCCATCCATCCATCCATCCATCCATCCATCCATCTATCATCTATCTATCTATCTATCTATCTATCTATCTATCTATCTATCCATCCATCCATCCATCCATCCATCCATCCATCCATCCATCCATCCATCCATCCATCCATCCACCCACCCACCCACCCACCCACCCACCCATCCATCTATCTAGAGCCGAGGTGGCGCAGTGGTTAAATGCAGCACTGCAGGCTACTTCAGCTGACTGCAGTTCTGCAGTTCGGCTGTTCAAATCTCACCGGCTCAGATTTAGATTTAGATTTTATTTGTGATTTATAGGCCGCCCTTTTCCCTGAGGGGACTCAGGGCGGCTTACAATTCATGGGAGGGGGAGTGCAAGACAAAACATAAGACAATACGTGAATGAGAAAAAAATAAAGCAATAAAACACACCTTTCATTCAACATTCGGGTGGGGCGAATTAGAATCTTATCCCCAGGCCTGACGGGATAGCCAGATCTTAAGGGCTGTGTGGAAGGTCTGGACGGTGGTGAGGGTGCGAATCTCCACGGGGAGATCGTTCCAAAGGGTCGGAGCTGCTACTGAGAAGGCTCTCCTCCGCGTAGTCGCCAGTCGGCACTGACTGGCGGATGGAACTCGGAGGAGGCCTAATCTGTGCGATCTAATAGGTCGAAGGGAGGTAATCAGCAGGAGGCGGTCTCTCAAGTACTCAGATCCACTACCATGGAGGGCTTTATGGATGGTAAGTAGCACCTTGAAGCGCACCCGGAGAGCAACAGGTAGCCAGCGCAACTCGCGGAGGATAGGTGTTATGTGGGCGAACCGCGGTGCGCCCACGATCACTCGCGCGGCCGCATTCTGGACTAGCTGAAGTCGCCGGATGCTCTTCAAGGGCAGCCCCATGTAGAGCACATTGCAGTATTCCAGCCTAGAGATCACAAGGGCTCGAGTGACTGTTGTGAGAGCCTCCCGGTTCAGGTAGGGTCGCAACTGGCGCACCAGACGAACCTGGGCAAATGCCCCCCTGGTCACAGCCGATAAATGATGGTCAAGAGTCAGCTGTGGGTCCAGGAGGACTCCCAAGTTGCGAACCCTATCTGAGGGGTGTAAAATTTGACCCCCCAGCCTGAGCGATGGAACACTGGCCAAATTATTGGGAGGGAAACACAACAGCCACTCGGTCTTGTCTGGGTTGAGTACCAGTTTGTTAGCTCTCATCCAGTTCTTAACGGCCTCAAGACCCCGGTTCATCACGTCCACCGCTTCATTGAGTTGGCACGGGGCAGACAAGTACAACTGAGTGTCGTCCGCGTATTGGTGGTATTTTATCCCGTGCCTCCGAATGATCTCGCCCAGCGGTTTCATGTAGATGTTAAATAGTAGGGGGGATAAGACCGAACCCTGCGGCACCCCATATGTTAGGGGCCTCGGGGACGATCTCTGCCCCCCAACCAACACCGACTGCGACCTGTCCGAGAGGTAGGAGGAGAACCACTGCAAAACAGTGCCTCCCACCCCCACCTCCCGCAGTCGTCGCAGAAGGATACCATGGTCGATGGTATCGAAAGCCGCCGAGAGGTCAAGGAGAACCAGGATGGACGCATGGCCTCCATCCCTGGATCTCCAGAGATCATCGGTCAATGCGACCAAAGCGGTTTCTGTGCTGTAACCAGGTCTGAAGCCGGACTGGAAGGGGTCAAGGTAACTAGCTTCCTCCAAGGACCGTTGAAGCTGGAAGGGTTGACTCAACCTTCCATCCTTCCGAGGTGGGTAAAATGAGGACCCGGATTGTTGTTGGGGGCAATATGCTGACTCTGTAAACCACTTAGAGAGGGCTGAAAGCCCTATGAAGCGGTATATAAGTCTAACTGCTATTGCTATTGCTATTGCTATCTATCAATCTACAGTATCTCCCTCCCTCCCTCCCTCCCTCCCTGTCTGTGTCTGTCTGTCTGTCTGTCTGTCTGTCTGTCTGTCTGTCTGTCTCTATCTATCTATCTATCTATCTATCTATCTATCTATCTATCTATCTATCTATCTATTATCTATCTATCTATCTATCTATCTAATCTCCCTCCCTCCCTCCCTCCATCTCTCTCTCTCTCTCTCTCCCCAGTATCTCCCTCCCTCCCTGTCTGTGTCTATCTGTCTGACTGTCTGTCTGTCTATATGTCTGTCTGTCTGTCTATCCATCCATCCATCCATCCATCCATCCATCCATCCATCCATCCATCCATCCATATACATACATTTATAAAAAGGTAAAGATTCCCCTCGGACATATGTGCTACTCGTTCCCTACTCTAGGGAGCGGTGCTCATCTCTGTTTCAAAGCTGAAGAGCCAGCGCTGTCCAAAGACGTCTCTGTGGTCATGTGGTCGGCATGACTGAACGCCGAAGGTGCACGGAACGCTGTAACCTTCCTACCAAAGGTGGCTCCTATTTTTCTACCTGCATTTTTACATGCTTTCGAACTGCTAGGTTGGCAGAAACTGGACAAGGAACGGGAGCTCATTCCGTTACGCGGTGCTAGGGATTCGAACCACCAAACTGCCAACCTTTCTAATCGACAAGCTCAGTGTCTTAGCCACTGAGGATGTGTAAGTGTTTACTTACACGTCCCAATTGCAACAGATTAGGATCTCAGCCATACAATCTGATCCTACGCTGGAGTGCAACAAGCTGGCTAAATCCTTGTTAACAGCCACTGCCTTCCAAGGGCTCCCGACTTAACCGCCGCTTCCAGAGGCATAATTGCACAATTGGACAAACATTTCCAAAAAGCCCAAATCAGCTTCGGCTAGATAAAGACTTTATCCGGCGTTTACTGTTTTTCTCTAACCGCGGAGAAAGACCTCTCCTTGGCAAAGTCCGTAAAGAAGTTGAATAACTGTTTTAAATCTTGCAAGATGTTCCTTCCCCTCTTCTCACATTGTCAAGCATCAGTGTCAGGGAGATAAGTGGAATTTGGGAGGCTTTGTTGTCTCCTATTCTTTCTCCCAAAAGATCCTCTCTCCCTCCCTCTCTCTCTTTAATCTCCCGATGCCAAGGTTTGGCTGGCATCCCTGTGTTTGATTCATTGTATACCGGGGGGGGGGGGGGAGGAGAATCATTCAAATTGCCTACACCACAGGGTTAAGCGGCTCAGATTGCTGGGCTGAGAAATCTGCTTATTATTACAACACACACTGTCGCTTGTTTAGAAAAAAACTGCCTTCTGACACTTAGCAGCCACTGGACAAATTCATCTCCATTCATCATTACTGACACCCATTAGCCAAACTCCAAACAAGTGGCTATCGGCTATCGTTCCAAACACACGTGGCATGGTCCAGCCACAAATACCACTCACTCATCACAAAATCTCCAGAACTGTAAAATCTACAAACGTGAAATTTGGCACATATGTTCCACTTGGCTTCTAGGTGCTCACTAAGAAAGGATTTTTCAAAATGACCATCAGATCATTAGTATTTCTTATACAGTATTATATTAACATGCTCTGATTCTAAGGAGTTAGACATTCTACTCCCCCTCCCCACCTGAAAAGAACTCTATTCCAACTGCCAGTTGCCTTAGATTAACATGCTCTGATTCTAAGGAGTTTGACATTCTACTCCCCCTCCCCACCTGAAAAGAACTCTATTCCAACTGCCAGTTGCCTTAGATTAACACACTCTGATGCTGCCCCTTTGCTAGACCGGACATAGGAGTGGCCAGTGGGTGATTCATCCAGCCCGTGGAAACATGGGAGTCCTGTAATGCCATACAAGCCAGCAAATATCACCCAGTCTTGCAATGCTGCTCAAGGTAGTCCTTGACCTATGACCCTAATTGAGCCCAAAATTTCTGTTGCTGAGGGAGACGGTTGTTAAGTGGATTTTGGCGCATTTTATGAACTTTTTGCTATTCATATTTGTTAAGTGAATCACTTCCATTGTTAAGTGAATCCGGCTTAGACTTAGGACTTAGGTCCTGGATCTGAAGTTCCGATGGTCGCCATCCCACCTGGTCACTAGGCCACAGGGCTGCATTTATGACCATTTGCAGCATCCTGCAGTCACATGGCTGTGTTTTAAGATGGCTTTGGCAAAGTAGTAAATGCAGTTGTGCTGGTTGATTCCAGTACTGGTTTGGTCTGGAAACTTGTAGTAGTGGTAACTTGGCTGGACACGTGCCTGAAGTAGTTCTATCCTTGGCGCTGCCATCTTGATTTCAGGTTCTGTGCATGCACAGAACAATCTTCATTGCAAAAATGTAATTTCCCCCCCTTTCCTGACGTTGTGCGTATGCGCAGACCTTTTTAGGCGTAAATGTGTCTGGTGCGCACACAAAACATTTCGAGTGCCAAACCAGCAGTAATGCTGGCAGCAAACCGCCCCTGAGTCATATGGCTGCAAGAGGGGAGGAGGTTGACCATCAAAACTTCAGATATTGGCTGCAAGTCCCCATTGCCACTGTGAACGTTTGCTAAGCGACCCGTCATAAGCAGAGCACCTGTAATGGCTGGTGTAGAGGCCCAACGGAACTGGTAGAGTGGCAGATCCAAATTCATCCTAGGGAAATTCACTATTAATGATTGCTTGGACCTCCAGTTGCCAGGTGCTAGGTAAATGCTGTAGCTGAGAATCAATTTTGCAAATATTTCAACACAGAAAATGATTTTTTCCCCTGTCATGAGCCAAATATATGCCGTACGTAAAGCAGCATTAGATGCACAAATGGAGGGATAGCAGGGGAGAGGGGATGGTTTCACGCATGTGAATGCACCACTTTCACAAATGCAGCTTCACACACGTGGGTGTGAGAATTAGTGCTCGGCCAACAATTCTGAGACCCGGTACCGCAGGAAAACTAAGATTCATAAAATCCGCAACTTGCAACATAAATCACAAAACATGCACCCCGCCTCCTCCCGCCCTTCCCATGGGGCTGAATGCTGTGGAATGCAAAGGGCTCCTACCCCACATTGAAATATTGCCTCATCTCTTGGCGCCGATTCCTCATGATTGCCTTATATTCGCCGATCCGTAACTTCTTGCCATCTACTAAGCACGTCCTCTTCGGCCTGGGCTTGTACTTGTAGTCCGGGTACTTCTCCAAGTGCTGCTTGCTGAGGCGAGCCTGCTCCTCGTAGTATGGCTGTTTTTCAAGGTTCGTCATAGCTTTCCAACGAGACCCTATCAAAGAAAGAGGACAAGAAAATCAAGTTAAAATATTCATGACTGGGAGAGACATGGGAACAAGGTCAGCCAATGAATAGGCATAGCAGCTAAGTCAGTCAATGGGAGATCTGAGTCTGTGCAGAGAACTGAAACAGAAAGTTAAGAAGAAAGCAGTCTGCTGCTCTGAGAAGTAAACTAGCAGTCTGACTGGGCATGTCTGCTGAAATGAATCTAACTGCTTACGTTTGCCTGTAACTCTCCTGCCTTGTGTTTACTTAGAAGAACCACCTGTTGGTATTGTACATTTATTCATCTATTCTTATCCATTTGAATCAGTTATCTGTGTGTGCTTCTAGATTTGAATTTATGCAACAAACTAAGAATACACTGAAACCGCTGCAAAGTAATTACAGTAAGTGGTTAAAACCTCTTTTCAAGATTTTAGTGCATGAAGAGTTATTAAAATGATAGCTTTACAGTAAAGGATTGTTTTTATGGATTTATTGGGGAAGTAGTTTCTGTCCAAGCCAAATGTCTACTAAAGCAGAATTCACATGGTGTAGAATTTAAAATTTATAGGCATCACATACATTTTGCAGAAGGTCCCTAATCTATGTAAAATTTAATGTATGTCGTGCATGCAATAATTACGGATTAATTAATTAAAGAATGGTGATTCAAATTTGTATACTGTCTCTATTGTATTACATAACTGCGAAACTGACGCCTACAAATTAAAGGATTAGTTACTGAGAATCAAATTAAGATTGGGTCACTGAACAGGTTGAACTCAAATGACTCATTTTATTTATGTACTTAGTTTTAAAAAGTACATTTCCCCTATTTGACCATCTCTAGTTAGTATAAAACAAAGGAGGTAAAACAAATAGTGAAAAAAGGAAGGCTCTACATTTAAGCAAGAAAAACGAAATGCACAGGTACAGTATAGGTGGTACCTTGCCCAACAGTAGCAACTGTGAGAGGGATCTTGGAGTCCTAGTGGACAACCATTTAAATATGAGCCAGCAGTGTGCAGCAGCTGCCCAGAAAGCCAACACATAAACAGAGGGATAGAATCAAGATCACATGAAGTGTTAATATCACTTTATAATGCCTTGGTAGGGCCAGACTTGGAATCCTGCATTCAGTTTTGGTCACCACGATGTAAAAAAGATGTGGAGACTCTAGAAAGAGTGCAGAGAAGAGCAACCAAGATGATGAGGGGACTGGAGGCTAAAACATATGAAGAACAGTTGCAGGAACTGGGAATGTCTAGTTTAATGAAAAGAAGGATCAGGGGAGACATGATAGCAGTCTTCCAATATCTCGGGGGTTGCCACAAAGAAGAGGGTGTCAAACTATTCTCCAAGGCACCTGACAAGACAAGAAGCAATGGGTGGAAATTAATCAAGGAGAGAAGCAACTTAGAACTGAGGAGAAATTTCCTAACAAAACAATTTATCAGTGGACCAATTTGCCTCCAGAGGTTGTGAATGCTCCAACCCTGGAAGTTTTTAAGAAGATGTTGGATAACCATTTGTCTGAAGTAGTGTAGGTTTCCTGCCTAAGCAGGGGGTTGGACTAGAAGACCTCCAAGGTCCCTTCCAACTCTTATTCTATTTCTAAATCCTACCAAAAAAGCTGTACAGGTTGTTTTTATCTGGTGTCCACAACTGAGCCCCAAATGTCTGTTTGTTAAACAAGACAATTATTCTGTCTCCAGCAAAAAGCCTTTTTTTTTTTTACATTCTACAAATCAAGAGTTTTACACGCAAGCACGTGTAGAGTTTGTGGGGCTTCCTCAGAAAAACCCATCGTGTTTGTACTTCAGACATTTGATGTAAGCCAAGAAGAAAAGAAGAAAGAAAAATATATTTCTTGGAAGAAAAAAAAAAGACCCCCAATATTTGTGAGACACTCTCAACCATTCCAGTTATCGACTTTTCCCTGCTAACAAAAAAATAAAAAAATAAAAAAAAATCAACAACTGGCTTTGGACAGATCAGAAAAGTCTTCTGTGATATATTGTATTTTTCGGGGTATAAGACACACCTCCCCCCCCCCCCAAAGAGGCTGAAAATCTGGGTCCTATACACTGAATGCAGCATTTTTTTGCCTCCCGAAACCCCGCCCCCTCCACCAAAATGGCCGTGCATAGACTTTAGGCGGCTTCTTTTAAGAACGAGGCTCTGAGGTAAAACAAATCACTTTTATTGAGCGGAGAGCAAGCAACAACTCAGAACACGAACGGAGAACGAAGCCCGCCTGAGAGCTATTTATACTTGACAGCTGTCAGGCGGGTAACTAATCGGCGGTGAGCAATTTTCCCGCCAGCCGGCTGGCGCACCAAAGCCAATCAGGGGCCTGAGGCTCTGGCCACGCCTACCGGCTGTGTCGCAAGAACACAACAGCTTCCAAAGTGCTCCCGGGGGCTGGGGAGAGCAGAAATGGGCAAAAACCACACCCTAAGGCCCCTAGGAGCACCCCACAAGCCTCCTAAAGGCTATCCATGGCCTCTTTTTTTGACAAAAAAGGCCCGTTTTTGTTAAAAATGGGCTGTTTTTGGCAGTTCGGCAGAGTGCAGAAACTTTTTTTAAAAAAATTGCCTCTTCAAAATCTGGGTGTGTCTTATACTCCGAAAAATACGGTAGGTAGTCCTTGACTTACAAAGGTTCAATTTAGCAACCGTTCAAAGTTATAATGGCGCTTGCAAAAAGTGACTTGTGACCTTTTTTCACATTTATGACCGTTTCAGCTTCCCCATGGTCACATGATCTAAATTCCAATGCTTGGCAACTGACTCGTATTTATGACGGTTGTGGTGTCCTGGGATCATGTGTGATCTATGTCAGGGTTCCAAGTAAGACCCCCAACGAAAGAAGACTCCGAGACTTGAGTTTCCTCAAAGTTCCATTTTATTAGAGATGTCATATTGGCACAGCTGGGAAAACCCGAATCTGAAAGTTTCCAGGTTTTCCCCACCCAAGTGAAAGTCCAAGTCCCTGCCCAGCACCCACATGTCCATCACAAGGTCCAATCAGGCACCGTCCCAACTGGAGATGCCTCCCAGTCACACCATTCCAGCTGCAGGGCGAGACGTCCTTGACTCTCTGAGAAAGGAATGTTATTTTGACTATATCTATCCCACTCCATACAATACCCCTCCCAATTTCCCACAGCATTAAATGTGGCAGGCCTAGAGGCCCCATGCAAAAGATGGCTTTCAGGCTTGACAAGCCACCTTTTGCAACCTTCCGACAAGAAAAGTCAATGAGGAAGAGAAATTCACTTAACAACCTTGTGACAATCTTAACAACTGCGGCAACGAATGTTATAAAACGGGGCAAAATTCACTTGACAACGGAGCAACAGAAATTTGGGGCTCAATTGTGGTCATAAATCGGGGGCTATATCTGCAGTGGTGGGATTCAGCCAGTTCGCACCACTTCGGGAGAACCGGTTGTTAACTTTCCAAGCAGTTTGGTGAATTGGTTGTTGGAAGAAATCATTAGGGCAAAGAACCGGTTGTTAAATTATTTCAATCCCACCACTGGTTTTCTGGACAGGCAGCTGACTCCTCTTCCTTCCCTTTTTCTTCCTTGCCAAAAAGGCAGGAAATTTCCCTTTCAATACTGAAGTTCAAATAATAATAATAATAATACTTGGAACAGCTTATATCCTCCAAGGTTACCTTAGCAGTTCCTAGGTCCATGGTTAGGACTCGAGCTGTTGAGCTACCAACCAGCCCCAAAGGCTGTGAATTTCACCAAAGATTAACAACAACAACAATAACAACAACAACAACATCATCATCATCATCATCATCATCAAAATCTCGCTTCCAGGTTTGCAAACCTCACCACTCTTTCAACAGGGGGAAGCTGATGGCTAACTGGGGCTGTCAACCCTGATAGAATCTGGAACGAATTTGCACATTATAGTTCACCTACTGTACATTTAATCAGACAAAGATGCCGCCAAAGTGCCCGTTGCATTCTTTCTCCTCATTCCCCAGCCCAAATCCAGGGTGAAAACAGTAAAAGACGATTCCTTATGGGGTTTTTTTTTTAAATCAGCTGAAATGGCTTATTAAAACCAGATTTGGAGGGTATTATAAAATGCTTACAAGCCCTTTAAAATGTCAACACAGACTCTCCAGAGACTTTTTTTAATTCAAAATGTTAGTCTGGTTCAACAGCTATTTTAAGCAGAATGAATTAGCCGTCGACCGCTTGGTGGTTGTTATCTAAAACAATCGGGGAAACTTTGAGACCCTTGTTGTGGCCTGCCAGGTGGCTGCAGATTTGGACAGTGGGGAGGTTGGGGAGGGACATGGGCCAGTCCTGGAGTCTGAGGAAGGCTCTGATGAAGGCTCTGCGTCGGAGGCAGAGAGGAGGCCAGAGCCGTATGCTGGTTATCAGCTGCCTTCGGACTCAAACATCAGTGAGGCAGATGAACAGCTGGAGCCTGTTCCCAGTGTGCGCATGTGCAGAGTTGCCAGACGAAAGGAGCAGCTAAAGAACAGGGGTCGACTTGGGAGTAAAGCCACAGGTGGACGATGAATGGCCCCTCCCAGAGGAAAAAAAAGAGGAGCGAAAGGGGAGTGGAGTTTGCAGGAGACCATTAGTTTGCTTCATTGGTTCGTGACTCTCCGGGACTTCTTGCCAAGTTTTGCAGATATCGGTCTGTCAGCTCTCCAAACCAGATAAGGTCTGTGACTGTAAATCCTCCCTTGAAAGACTTTGCTGGATGTGAATGAGCAGAATCCACAGTCAATTAATAAAATTGATTTTTGTCAGGACAAGGAGTTTGCTTCATGCTCTCGGGAAGCCTCGGTCAGCACAATCCCTTTGTGCTTTTATATATGTAAAAATGGGGGGGGGCAGCGAAGGGGCGCTCCCTCTGCTCAGACCAATTTCGGAAGACGATTATTGGAGTATGGCAAGTTTAATCAAGAACACTGTTTAAAGGAGAGTGGACCAAACTGTTTGCCTCTTGAATCACAGGCCTAATCTTGTGGCCATAACCAGTTTTAAATCCTCTTGACTGGCATATATAAATTTTATCATCCCCGAAACAAATGTACTCTCGCCTTATCTCACTTTCTTCTGACTAATCTAATCAATTCAGGCGCCTTGTTAAAACTCCACGACCTGCCGTCGAGCTCGGATGTGGGATTCTGTGAATCTGTTTGGCATGAAATCAATAGCTACGGTTAATCCTGCTCTTAAAAGCGTTTCTTCAATGGCTGGATTTCGCATTCGGTAGGAGATATTGACATAATACTTGGAGAGAATTTTGGGATTACGCATTGGAATGCAAAGATTAGAAGAAAACAAAACTCTTTGAAAATAATTATTCAGGGAGTTTATAAGGTTTATAAAAAGCCATAAGGAGGACTAGGCCGATCTGCATCTCAGTGCCAATGAATGATATGAGAATTACGAGGCAGTTGTCAAGAGATGGGTTGCATTCTTTATAGAACACAGAGGAAGAGGGTTGGAGGGGACCTTGGAGGTCTTCTAGTCCAACCCCTGCTCAGGCAGGAAGCCCTATATCATTTTAGACAAAGGGCTGTTCAGTCCAGAAGTGGTTTGCTGCTGGTTTCACTATCAACTCGCAACCCCGGAGCAATGGGCTCGCTCTCTTTGCTCACGCATGCGCCATTCAATGTAAATTGTTCTTCGCACATGAACAGAACAATTTACATTGAACTGTGTATGCGCAGTCACTAAAATCCAAAATGACGGTGGCCCAGCATCAGCCAGGGAATTGGTTTGTGGGCGTGGCAGGCCTGGGTTGCTGCCTGTTCTGCGACCCAGGCCTGAATTCCACTACTGGTTCAGCTGAACCAGGCCGAACCGGGAGCAACCCACCTCTGGTCCAGACTCTTCTTAAAAACCTCCAGTGATGGAGCATCCACAACTTCTGGAGGCAAGTCATTCCACTGATTCCTTGTTCTAGCTGTCAGGGAATTTCTCTTTAATTCTTCTTTGTTTAAAAACATTATTCAGAGAATGATGAATGTGCAGGGGTGAAATGCTACCGGTTTGCATCGGTTCATAAATACATGCCAGTTGCCAAGCGTCAAAATGTTGATCATGTTAAGAATATAATCTAACGGTTGGGTTGGCAATATATAAATCATGTAACAATGCTGTACCTGTTTCTTTAAATCAGGGGTAGTCAACCTTTTTATACCTACCGCCCACTTTTGTATCTCTGTTAGTAGTAAAATTTTCTAACCGCCCACCGGTAATGGTGATTTATAAAGTAGGGAAGTCAATTAAATTAAAAAAAGGAAAGTGCTTCAGTATCGGACAAAACCCCTACCGCCCACCATAAAAGCTGGAACGTCCACAGGTGGGCAGTAGGGACCAGGTTGACTACCACTGCTTTAAATCATGCTGTAAAATGTGATTGGCTGCTGTGTTTCCCAATCGACCATAAGAGGGAGCCAGAATGACTGTTAGCTCTCTGTTTGTTAGATGCTGGGCTGATCTGATCTGAGTGTTTTGGAAACTGGCTGTTAGAGGTGCCATGATCAGCGTGAGCTATTGTAAGTTTTGCAACTGCTAGCAAACTTTGAGTACCAGACTGTTTGTATGATACTGGACTATGTTATTTGGATTATCCCTTAACTGAAAGATGTTGATGACTGACTGTCTTATCCGTGTATGACTTGGACTGTTTGATAGACTCTGATACCTCTATTTCCACGAAAGTAAAAGCCTATTTAAACTGCAGTGTCTCTGTATGCTGGTTTGTGTGTTCTCCAACACAACTCTCACAATGCTTCTCTGAACGCACTCGCTCTCCCAACGGGGAGCTTACCTAACAGATCATGTGATCAAGGGGATGCTGTAACCATCATAAGCATGAAAAAATGGTCGTAAGTCACTTTTTCCAAGTGCTCTTGGAGCTCTGAACGGTCAGTAAACAAACTGTTGTAAAATGAGGACAATCTGTATTACTGCAATGTCTCTGGAAGCCAGAAAGAGTCTTCTGGGAGACCACAGGCACATCTCCACTGCCCATCTCTGAGACAACAATCCCCCCCCCCCCAAACCCAATCAGATCTTCGTTGGTTTGGTCCTCTCATCCACGATCCAGATCCTGGAGGTGAGAGGTTTAATTATAGCTAAACTTGATATTCAATGGCCGCGGCAGGGCTTCTGAGAACCTGACAGCTGGACACAGAGGAAAAGCCCTGGATTCTGGAACATGGAACTGACCAAACACACCTCTCCTGCAAGCAGGCCACAGTGTTCTAACGTAGGCTGCCCCCAAAAGCACAAAGCAGAGTCCTGGTCCCAACAAAACCTCTTTTGTTAAATGAATGTGAATTCCTCTCGTTCACATTCAGCAAGGCCTGGCAAACAGTCTTTTGAAGGAATATTTAGGACTACAGACCTTATCTATCTTGGAAAGCTGCCATGTAAATATTTTCCAAATGAGGTGCTGCGCAAGGAAAGACTGGGCACAGAGTCTCTGAGATTCACGGACAGATCTTCACACTCCTGAAACTAATCTAATGACCGAACGAATGAATTGTTTCCTGCAAAAGCCCCCTCCCCTTTCACTCCTCTTTTATCTCCTATGGGAGGGGCCAATCACTTTCGACCTGTGACTTTACTCCCAAGTCTACCCTGATTTCTTAGTTGTTCTTTTCTTCTGGCAGCTCTACGCATGCGCACACTGGGAACAGGCTCCAGCTGTCCCCCTAACTGCTGTCTAGCTCCGTAGGCACCTGATCACTGCCAGATGGCTTCTGCCTCCGATGCAGAGTCCTCGTCCAAGCCTTCCCCAGCCTCCAGGACTGGCCCATGCTCCTCCCCAACCTCCTCACTGTCGGACTTTGCTGCCAGCTCTGCTGGCAGGCCACAACACACAGTTAGTCCCTTCTGCCCAGCACTGGTGAGTCATCATTCTGTACATTATGATGGAATTTGAATTTTGTGTTGCTCAACATTTCCTCCGAATTGTACTCTAATCTACTGAAAATTCTACTACGAACATGTTGAAAATCAAACTGAAAATAATGTTTTAGCAAAGACATTTATGCTCAAAGAAAACAAATACATGAAGAACTACACATCTGGCAGTCCCGTTTCCTACCCTTACCCAATATTTTGCTGATGTTGGAGTTGTGCATATCAGGGAAAGCCTGCAGGATCTTCCGCCGTTCGTCTTTCGCCCACACCATGAAGGCGTTCATCGGACGCTTGATGTGTGGCTCGTTGCTCCCACGCCCTCTGGATTCTCGGTAAATCCGAGATTCTGAGACCCCCGCACTTCCTAAAACGTTGGGTGAAAAGAGGGATTAGGCAAGGAACAAATATTATTTCATGGTATTCATTCTCCCATCATTGACATCTCTGTTGTGGCCTGCCAGAGGCCAGTGTAACTGGCAGCAGATTTGGACAGTGAGGGGGTTGGAGAGGAACATGGGCCAGTCTTGGAGTCTGGGGAAGGCTCTGATGAGGGCTCTGCATCGGAGGCAGAGAGGGGGCCAGTTATCAGCTGCCTTCAGAGTCAGACATCAGTGAGGCACATGAACTGCTGGAGCCAAGGACGTACCGTATTTCCCTGAAAAGAAGACTTCCCTCAACATACAGGTCAATGCTCTCAGCATCAGCAATTGGCCAAAAGAATTAGGAAACTGGTATTATTACATAACTGGGACACAATTAAATGATTTCCCACGCTACTGTGTTTTCCCCAAAATAAGACAGGGTCTTATTTTCTTTTGACCCCTGAAATAAGCACTTGGCCTTATTTTCAGGGAGGTCTTATTATTTTTGAGGTGCAGGAGGCGGAGAGCGTGGTCACCTCATGGCTGCTGCTGTGTTGCAGTATTTTCTGGGAGGTCTTATTTTCAGGGGAGGGCGTATTTTAGCGCATGCACTCAAAAGTCCGATTGAGCTTATTATCCAGGGCAGTCCTATTTTCGGGGAAACAGGGTAAGAAGAAAATAAATAAATAAATCCACAGATCGAAAGCATCCCGCCCCCCCATCTTTGCTGAGTTAATGTTTTCTTTCCATGCTTATGGAGCAAAGATCTCAAGGCTGTTTCCTCACTGATTTTGTGGGTCCAGGCACAGCTGGAAAGAAGGCAAAAGGCCGGGCTACTGACCATCGGAGTCTCCGCTCATGTTGAAATCTATCATCGCGTGGCTAAATTTCCCGTCTTCGTGCTGTTTGACTGCCAGCTGTTGAGTCAGGTTCTCCAATGTCGTCTTGTCCTGGGTGAGGGGAAGAAAAGAGAATACAAAGCCGTCTTTTATTAATATGCAGCCAAACCGCAACATTAGTACGTCATTTGAAAGATTCCTTGGGGAAAGAAAATCAGCATTTAAGGAAAACGTGTTGAGGTGGGAGAAGAAATGAATGGGGGGGAAAGGAGCAATCTTTTAAAGAAAAGGCATTGGGAATTATAATTGTGGATATTCGTTCTTTTCGGCCAAGTAAGGGGTGTTTTTGAGCCGATGATGTGCAAATCCCGAAAATTTTGAGAAACTTGGATTGATATAATAACCAGGCCATCTTAACTACAAGGAGCTTCTTGGAGTCGAGTGGCTTTAACCAAGCTAATAAAACATTATTTTCTTTATATTGTGATGTTAGTATCTATCTATCTATCTATATCTATCTATCTATCTATCTATCTATCTATCTATCTATCTATCTCTATCATCCCTCCCTCTGTCTGTCCGTCTGTTCCTCTATCTATATCTATCTATCTACAGTATCTCCCTCCCTCTATGTGTCTGTCTGTCTGTCTGTCTATCTACCTACCCATCTATCATCCCACCCTCCCTCTATATCTATCTATCTATCTATCTATCTATCTATCTATCTATCTATCTATCTATCTATCTATCTATCTATCTATCTATCTATCTATCTATCTATCTATCTATCTATCTATCTATCTATCTATCTATCTATCTATCTATCTATCTATCTATATCTATCTATCTATCTATCATCCCACCCTCCCTCTATATATCTATGATATCTCCCTCCTGCCTCCCCCCTCCCTCCCCACCTACCTACCTACTTACCTACCTACCTATCTATCTCAATCATCCCTCTCTCTATCCGTCCCTCCATCTATATCTATCTATGGTATCTCCCTCCTTCTCTCCATCCATCCATCCATCCATCCATCTATCTCTATCATGCCTTCCTCTCTCCATCTATCCCTCCATCTATATCTATCCATCTATGGTATCTTCCTCCCTCCCTCTATGTCTGTCTGTCTGTCTGTCTGTCTGTCTGTCTATTGATTGATCAATCTATTTATACACACACTCACACACCCACACCACTGACCACTTAGAATACATAGCATAATTCCCATAGAATCACTCAAACTGGATGGCACTTTCATCTCCAAAACCCCAAACACTCTTCCAAGTTTAACATTTTTACTGACTTCCAAAATAAAATAAGATACACAATACGAAAGTAAACCACAACACCCTTGAAGGGCTGTCTGGTTAGGGGATTCTGGGATGTGGTGGACTTTCTCTGAGTAGGACTCCTGTAGTCCTAAGGCTAGAAGACGCTTTCATAGGCGTTTATATGCAGAACTGCCAAACCAGGGGTGGGTTCCTGCCAGTTCTAACCTCTTCTATAGAAGAGGTTCCATAAATCTACAGTGTCGTTTAGAACCGGTTCCAGCTCCCTTCCCCTGCCCGTCCGCACATCATCAAGATGAAGAGCGAGAGGAGGAATTCTGGGAGTTGAAGTCCACAAGTCTTAAAGCTGCCAAGTTTGAACATCCCTGGGGTTCTTTTTCTAAAGGGTTAGGGGTGCAAGGGTCTTGTAACTTGAACAGCTTTAAGACTTGTGTGCTTCAAATGCCAGAGTTTCTGAGCCAACATTTTGATTGCTAAACAAGAGCGTTGTTAAGTGAGTTTCACCACATTTTACAAGTTGGCCACGCCCACCCAGTCACATGACTACCAAGCCATGCCCACTCGGTCACATGGCTGGCAAGCCACTCCCACCCGGTCACATGGCCAACAAGTCACTCCCACCCAGTCATAGGCCAGCAAGCCACTCCCACAAAGCAGGCCACACCTACAGAAGAGGTTCTTAAAAAATTTGAAACCCACCACTGTGCCAAACGATCGCGTGGCGAGCGCCCGAGACCTTCTAGTCGCACAAGTTCAACTGGCATCGCTTTTAGCTGCCTTCCACTGCAGCACGACACCGGAGCCTCTGCTTCGGGGACAAGGTGACCCCCCCTCACCTCTCGCTACTAAAACATGCAGTATAATAAAATAATTCAATTAGTCGCCATCAAAAGGAAAGCTGAGATAATTCTCCGAGGTTGTCACTCCAAAACAAACCATGTCAACACAGCCAGCCCTGCTTTAATGGTGGCCCTCCGAGCCATGACTTGTGTGAACCTTCAGTCAATCTTGGTGCTGGGGAAAGGGAGGAAAATGGCACGTGGGAATCGGTGGTGGAGCGAGGGAGGTGACAAAGCGAATTGCAAAAAGCTTTAATTATAAAAACAAATCAGGCAGAGATGGCCCCAATAGTTACACTGAACCGATCAAGTAGCAAATAACACTGTTTTTCCTTCTCTCTCTCTCTCTTTTTCTCGCATGAGCAAAATACATTATTTGAATCAAAAAGAAAAGACCTGCTAGGCCATAAATCAAGTGATTTAAATCAAAGAGGGGAGAACCTTTCAAGCTACATCTCTGCTGGGATGTAGAAGGGGTTTAGAGAGGGAGGGAAAAGCATAAGTTTTTAAAAGGCATAATTAATGGGGTTACACGGACTTCACAATGCACATTTCAAGCAGGGAAACAGTAGAGTCTTTCTGGATCATTCCACAAAACCCACTGCTAGGAAGATGAAGAGCGATCCCTCAGCGGAATCACTGGCAGGAGAGATGTTGTCTTATAATAAGCTACACAAAAGAACACAGGTTGTTCTGGACTTACAACCACAACTGAGCCCGAAGTTTTTGTTGCTAAGCGAGACAGTTGTTAAATGATGCCCCATTTTTACAAGTGATGCTGGGTGGGGAACAATCATAAAACAATTAAAAACTGTTTCAACATAGTACAAATCTATCCATCTATCCATCTATCCATCCTCTATCTGTCTGTCTGTCCATCAGTCAATCCTTCCTTCCTTCCTTCCTTCCTTCCATCCGTCTGTCTATCCATCTATCTGTCTATCTGTCTATCTGTCTCTGTCTGTATGTCCGTCTATCCATCCTTCCTTCATTCCGTCTGTCCGTCTGTCCATCCATCCATCGATCCATCTATCTATCTATCTCCATCCATCTGTCCGTCTGTCTGTCTATACTTCTATCTATCTTATCTGTCTGTCTATCTATCTGTCTATCCATCCTTCTGTCTGTCTGTCTGTCTGTCTATCTATCTATCTATCTATCTATCTATCTATCTATCTATCTATCTATCTATCTATCTATCTATCTATCTATCATCTATCTATCTATCTATCTATCTATCTATCTATCTATCTATCTATCTATCTATCTATCTATCTATTCATCTATCTATCATCTATCTATCATCTATCTATCTATCTATCTATCTATCTATCTATCTATCTATCTATCTATCTATCTATCTATCTATCTATCATCTATCTATCTATCTCTATCTGTCTGTCTGTCTGTCTATTCTTCTGTCTGTCTGTCTGTCTGTCTCTCCATCCATCCATCCATCCATCCAGAAAAAAAAAGTTCCTGGGCTCCATTTTCAGCTGGGATGGGCTCCTGCAGGACCAGATCTAAGCCCCCCCCCCCAATCAGGCCATATCTGGCCCCCGGGCCTTGAGTTGGACACCCAGTGGAATGGCTCGCCTTCAAAAGTTGTGGGTGCTCCATCATGGGTGGCTTGGATGAACATCTGCCTGGCTGAACAGAGGCTTGGGCTAGATGACCTTCCAACTCTGTCATCCTAGTCTGAGGAGAGAATAGTAGGGGGCAATGCCCTGCTGAACTACACGCTTCACACGAGAGAATTTTAATTCATGTGCATGACATCCATCAGTCGACAAAAGGAACAGATCTGTTGTCTCCATCGTGTCCCACTCACAAATTAACTGCAGCTTGCTGACTGAGGGACAACCCACCTTCCTTTGGCAAAATCCATTTAGCAATTTCAAACGGGAAAGCACAATAATCGTTTCAGATTTGCCTATCAAAATGCATTCATTAATCACGGCAAACTGCATAGAACAGAGTCAGTTTTAAAGCATGTGGGAACTCTTAATTACTCCACTGTTGGATTGTGCCCACCTCCACAGGAGGGAACGTCAATTCTGACAATATTTGCTGTGCTGTTTGGACCACAACGTCCAACAATGAATCAAAGAGCTGGGCACTACCGCAAAATAAGTCCATGGATTTTGTTACAGCATGGAGCTGAACACCCAGGATGAGAAGTAAAAACTAGATCGGATGAAAAACCTTTCGATTCTCACGTAACTGTGAGAGGGATCTTGGAGTCCTAGTGGACAACCATTTAAATATGAGCCAGCCGTGTGCAGCAGCTGCCAAAAAAGCCAACACAGTTCTAGGCTGCATAAACAGAGGGAGAGAATCAGGGGTGGGTTCCTGCCAGTTCTAACCTCTTCTATAGAAGAGGTTCCACAAATCTACAGTGCCGTTTAGAACCGGTTCCAGCTCCCTCCCCCCGCCCATCTGCACATCATCAAGATGAAGAGCAAGAGGAGGAATTCTGGGAGTTGAAGTCCACAAGTCTTAAAGCTGTCAAGTTTGAACACCCCTGGGGTTTTTTTTCCTAAAGGGTTAGGGGTGCAAGGGTCTTGTAACTCAACAGCTTTAAGACTTGCATGCTTCAAATGCCAGAGTTTCTGAACCAACATTTTGGTTGCTAAGCAAGAGCGTTGTTAAGTGAATTTCACCACATTTTACAAGTTGGCCACGCCCACCCAGTCACATGGCTGGCAAGCCACTCCCACTCAGTCACATGGCTGCCAAGCTACTCCCACAAAGCAGGCCACACCCACAGAAGAGGTTCTAAATTTTTTTTGAAACCCACCACTGCATAGAATCAAGATCACGTGAAGTGTTAATACCACTTTACAATGCGTTGGGAAGGCCACAATTGGAATCCTGCATTCAGTTTTGATCGCTATGATGTAAAAAAGATATTGAGACTCTAGAAAGAGTGCAGAGAAGAGCAACAAAGATGATTAGGGGACTGGAGACTAAAACATAGAAAGAACGGTTGCTGGAATTGGATATGTCTAGTCTGATGAAAAGAAGGACTACAGGGGACATGATAGCAGTGTTCCGATATTTCAGGGGCTGCCCCACAGAAGAAGGAGTCAAGCTATTCTCCAAAGCGCCTGAGGGCAGGACAAGAAGCAATGGGTGGAAACTAATCAAGGAGAGAAACAACCTAGAACTAAGGTGACAGTGAGAACATTTCACCAATGGAACAACTTGCCTCCAGAAATTGTAAATGCTCCAATGCGGTAAGTTTTTTAGAAGAAATTGTCTGAAATGCTATAGGGTTTCCTGATGGGGGCGATGCGCGCAAATGGGCTGAGTCAGTGGACAACATTCCCCCTCCCCTAAAGTAAGACCTTGTGCCTTTTTTGGTGTGTGTGTGTGTGTGTGTAAAGTGTCATGTCAAAGCACCTGGTATGCCCAAATATGGGAGGGAGCATACTGCTTCCCTTTTCAGCTCCATCCTAGGATGCTCCCTCCCATATTTGGGCATACCAGGTGCTTTGACATAACACTTCATTTCCTTGGCTCAGCTGATAAGGGAGGAGAGCTTGTCGCTTAGAGGCTAATACAACTGCGTAACATGTAAAAAAAGCTCAGGTTCGAATCCCAGTAAGAGTATGGCTAGCTGATGAGAGCTAAACAGCTTGAAATAGATCTATACTCGTCTCCCTTTATTTATTTATTTATTAGCACAAATGTAACCCAAATAATAATATAAATATAAATAATATAAATAAATATAATAATATATAAATATAAATATAAATATAAATATAAATATAAATATAAATATAAATATAAATATAAATATAAATATAAATATAAATATAAATATAAATATAAATATAAATATAAATATAAATATAAATATAATATAAATATAAATATAAATATAAATATAAATATAAATATAAATATAAATATAAATATAAATAAATACAATATAAATACAAATACAAATACAAATACAATATAAATATAAATCTATCATCTATCTATCTATCTATCTATCTATCTATCTATCTATCTATCATCTATCTATCTATCTATCTATCTATCTATCTATCTATCTATCTATCCATCCATTATTCTATTTTCTGTCTGTCTGTCTGTCGCTAACTATCTATCTATGTATCTATCTATCTATCTATCTATCTATCTATCTATCTATCTATCTATCTATCTATCTATCTATCTATCTATCTATCTATCTATCTACCTACCTACCTACCTACCTACCTACCTACCTACCTACCTACCTACCTACCTACCTACCTATCCTTATTTACGGGGAAGCAAAGTCTTATTTTCGGGGAAGCATGGTATAGACATGACATGACCATCCCATTTTCATATTCTGACTTGTATGGCCTTTCTCGTTGTTGGCCTATCCAAAGAATCTCCATCTCTGGTGCGCCTCCAGTTTTGCAACAACCTCGGCCCTCCTCACTTCCCCCGGAGGACTCCACAACCAACAAGAACGCAGGCAAAAAAAAAAAAAAACCCACTCTATTATTAGAGTGAACCATATGGAAGATGTCTTTCAAATGACATGGCTGCCATGCGGATTTCTCATTCGCAGTCATTCCCCCCTTCCCCCCTTTTCCAGCACCACTGTAGGCTGTAGCACCGATCTGGGTTTTGGTTGAATTAGCTGGATGTACACAGAAGTCGTCTTCCAGATTAACTGGATGAGAGATCAAAGTTTAAATGCATCCTTTCCACCACCCCCTCCCCTCCCGCACCTCCCAGGCCACACACATACTTCCAGTCCAGGCCAATAATATTCTGCAACATGGCTGGGCCAAGTGAGAGCTGCACTGGCAGTTGCAACCCTTCCTTACTTCGACGTGCTATTTTGGCGGGCGCGCTTGGCAAAATCATACGAGAGTGCGAACTCAGTCGGGGCAGAGTTTGCCCAAAATGCAGACTTTCCCAGCTGCATAATTCAAGGCTCAATTTTCATTTCAGCTTCGTTCGTCCACAAGGCTGAACTCTTTTCTGACGCTGCACCATTCCAAAGATGGGTTGCACGTGCCACTCGTATTTATTTGCTCAAGGAATGGGGTGGGTATTTTCCCCCCCACGCTTATGGGAACAACATGCCAGCCTGCCTGGAGTGTGCCAAAGAAGCTCCCCAAACTTCATGTTCTGTTCTGCTTGATGCCAGATACACTGTGACAACAAGCTAAGAAGATTGAAGGAAGTGGCTTATGGGGAAAGTATCGGCAAAAAGCTGACTTCTAATCTGCCCAAACAGAACTGGGTTAGGCTTAACCAACTGTTGTCTTGTGATCGCATCTTGAGAAAAGACTGGACAGTTTCTGAAATGATATAGGGTCTCCTGCTTGAGCAGGGGGTTACTCATTACTGCTGGTTTGCTTGTGGGTGTGCCATGAGCGCGCATGCTTGATGCCCGCTGCACCCCATGCACAGAGCAATAAAAAGCGCTCTGTGAATACGCAGAAGCAAAAAACAAAATGGTGGTGCCTATGGCGCTGCCATGAGAACAGGTTTGGGGGTGTGGCAGGCCTGGGTTGCTGGCGGTTCCAGCGATCCAGGCTGCCAAACTACTACTGGTTTTGGCCGATCTGGTCCGAACTGGTAGGAACCCACCACCTTTCAGACCTCAGGGACCAATAAATTCATAATTTTAAATCCCACGGACCACTAATATGATCCGCCTAATGACTGACTGGCTGGGCGTGGCTAGGTGGTCATGTGACCGGGTGGGCGTGCCCAACTCAATGTCACTCATGTCAAGGGGCGCCTCGCCAGCCTCTACTCGGCCCTCCCAACCACTCCTCACCTGCCTGTCCTGGCTCCTTAGGGCCCCAACAGGAAGCAGCTGTTGGAGTTAAGCAGCCACCACGAGGAAGAGTTGGCAAAACAGCTCAGTTCAAATTGGATCTGACCGAGAAGGAAGCTCAGCAGAAGCACCTCACTGAGGACTACGAGCATAGGCTTTCCAAACAGAGGGAAGACCTGTGGGAGTGCAAGGCCAGGTGCCAGCGTCTGGAGGCTCAGCACACTTAGATGGTCAGCCAGTTCCAGGCCATGATGCAGTCCCACTGGAACAAGGTCCTCCAGCTCTTCACCACCAGCGGTGCTTCCCTCCAACCTTCGCCCACAGCCGCACACCTGGAGGCTGAAGCAGACCGCAAGTTGGCATTTCTGCTCCCCTCCGACCCGCACAAAAAGACCCTGAAGTGGGAGCCTCTTTGCAGCAACACAAACGTTCATTGCACGTATCCGTCCCAGGGGCCGTAGTTTGAGGACCCTGATTTAGTGCAATATAAACAATGCAAATGATTTTTCTGCGGACCACCAAAAATTTTTCCGGGACCACCAGCAGTCCACGGACCCCTAGTTGGTGACCACTGGACTAGAAGACCTCCAAGGTCCCTTCCAGCTCTATTCTGATTAACTGGATCCTTGCACTTATGAATATCACACCTTCCTCACAGGCACACCATCAAAATGCGATTGCTTACAACAGACATGTAGTTATAATGTTCACAGCTTCCCGGGATCGTGTGATCACTAGCTACGATGTTCCCAGCCGACTTCTAACAAGTGAAGCTCATGGCGGGAAGCCACATTGGCTCAACAACCACACGATTCATTTAACAATTGCAATGACTTGCTTAAAACCATGGCAGAGACAGTAAAAGTTGTGAAATCGGGTATCACTCACTTATCAACCGCCTTGCTTAGCAACAGAAATTCTGGTCTTCGTTGTGGCCCTATGTTGAGGACTACCTATCTATGCTTTGTGGACTGGGATTTCATGCCCACAGCCTCAAGAGATGAGTACCACCAGGCTGCCATCTTTTCCGTTGTGTTAATAACGAATGTTTCCCTCCGAGAGAATCAGTTGTGGCCTTGCGTTCCAAAGCAGTTCACAGGGTTGTAAAAGCCATGGACAAAATGATAAAAAACGCTTTCAGCTGTTGACTCAGTTATTATCAGGGTCTCTTCTGGCAGCCTTTCTTTATTGTTTTCCACTGTACTAATGAACAGGGAAACAGCAACAAAGAAGGACTTTAACCTTTTGATTGTATAAACTCCCCAGACCACCAAAGCAGAAGAAAGATTATTTTTTAAATGTAACTAAGATTTATCAGCCAGGGGATTTTTTTTTGTTTGTTTGTATTGAAGTTGAAAAAAAAAACAATGCCTTTTCCAGACCTTCAAACTCACCCTTACTTAACCACAATCTCTGACAGTCGTACACACAATCATACACAGAGGGGGGGAATAGGGAAGGAGGAAGAGGGAGAGAGAGAGGAGGGAGGAAGGGAGGAAGAGAGAGCGGGGGAGAGAAGGAGAGGGGAAGAGAGAGAGAGAGAAGGAGGGAGGGAGAGGGGAAGAGGGAGAAGGAGAGAGAGGGGGAAGAGAAAGAGAGATGGAGGGAGGGAGGGAGGGAGGGAGGGAAGGGAGATGGGGAAGAAGGAGAGAGAGAGGAGAAGTGGGAGAAAGAAAGTGAGAGGGGGGGAGAGAGAGGGGAAGAGAGAGAGAGAAGGAAGGAGGGATAGAGGGAGGGAGGAAGACGAGGAGGAGGGGGAGAGAAGGCGGAGGGGAACGACGAGAGAGAGAAGGAGGGAGGGAGAGGGGAAGGGAGACGGGGAGGAAAAGGGAGAGAGAGAGGAGAAGCGGGAGGAAAGAAAGTGAGAGGGAGGGAGAGAGAGAGGGAAGAGAGAGAGAAGGAAGGAGGGATAGAGGGAGGGATAGAGGAAGAGAGAGAGGAGGAAGAGCGAGAGAGAAAGAAAGGGAGGGAGGGATGGAGGGAGGAATATTCTATTCTATTCTAAATATCCATGTGTTATGCCCTATAGATTCTATTCTATTCTATTCTATTCTATAAATTTTAAATAAGCTTTTCCTGGGCAACTTTTCTTTAAAATAGAAATTTTCTCTCACTTATAGAAGATGAGATATCATTCCTGAGAAGAGCATTATGATGAAGGTAAACCTTGACAAAGGCAGCGACATAGCTGACCTTTGACATTAAAAGTACAGTATTTAAAAAGGGTGAATTATTATTATTTATTTATTATTAAATTTGCATGCTGGCTGACTCCAAATGACTTGGGTGGGGTGGGCTGGAGGGGCTATATGGAATAAAATACAGAATGCATCACAAATGTAGTTGTCAGATGTTTAACTGATTGCTAAATGCAATCCATTTTATGCTTTTACCCCAAAGGGTAAGCCACTGAACAATATAACTGAATAACAAAGTTGGAAGGGATCCTGAAGGTCTTCTAGTTCAACCCCCTGCTCAAGCAGGAGATCGTAGACCATTTTGCACCAATGCCTGTCCAATCTCTTCTTAAAAACCTCCAGTGTTGGCAACTTCTGGAGGCAAGCCATCCTGCAATGTGCCAGGTTAAATCGGTTAAAGCTTAACGTGTCGCACAATTGCAAGGATGTAGGCTTAACAGATATTTTGGTGTGAAATCACAGCTCTCAGGATTCTTCCAATATGACATATTTTTTCCCCAGATGGGATACTAGGGGCTCGGTTGCATGATATTGTTAGGAGTGTATTACATTTCTTTTGTCTATAGATATTTGAGTTGTTGGTTTTTATTTTGTTCTATGTTTCTGGCATGTTTTTATGTCTTGCGAGATAGGGGATGACATAAATTAAATAAAAGATAAATGATGGATGGATGGATATAGATAGATGATCATGATAGATTATAGAGATAGATAGACAGACAGACGGGCAGGCAGACAGACAGATATAGGATGGATAGATAGATAGATAGATAGATAGATAGATAGATAGATAGATAGATAGATAGATAGATATGGATGGATACAAAGATAAACTATGACAGATAGATAGATATGGAGAGATGACCAGATAGATATAGATAGATGATAGATAGATAGATAGATAGATAGATAGATAGATAGATAGATAGATAGATAGATAGATAGATAGATAGATATAGATAGGATAGATGTTACACGAGAGAGAGAAAGATGATATATAATTGATAAATGATTGATGGATGAGGGACAATAGATAGGGGAGATAGATAGACAGACAGACAGACAGACAGACAGACAGACAGATAGATAGATAGATAGATAGATAGATAGATAGATAGATAATGGATGGATATAGAGATAAACTATGATAGATAGAAAGATATATATGGAGAGATGATTAGATAGATAGATAGATAGATAGATAGATAGATAGATATAGAGATGGATGAATGGATATAGAGATAAAGCTTGATAGATAGATAGATAGATAGATAGATAGATAGATAGATAGATAGATATAGAGAGATGATCAGATAGATAGATAGATAGATAGATAGATAGATAGATAGATAGATAGATAGATAGATAGATAGAATAGATGTTACATGAGAGAGAGAAAGATGATAGATAATTGATAAATGATTGATGGATGAGAGACAATAGATAGGGGAGATAGATGATAGATAGATAGATAGATAGATAGATAGATAGATAGATAGATAGATAGATAGATAGATAGATAGATAGCAGATGGATGGATGGATGGATGGGCGAGCAGGCAGGCATACAGGCAGGCAGAAATCACAGCTGCATATGCTGTACATTTAAGCCCAATTAGGACCTGTGATACTTGAATGCAGTTAATATTCTCCCCAATACTGTTATCTTCTTAAAGCGTAAGCTGTAGAAAGGATCCACCTGCCCTGTTTCGTCCTCTTGTTGAGATGGCAAATGCCACAAAAACCTTTTGACACGGAAGGGTTAACTGCTTCAACGAGAAGCACTGGCCTGCCTGCCTGCCTGCCGAAAGAAAGAAAGAAAGAGAGAGAGAGAGAGAAAGAGCGAAGAAAATTGCAGCCCACACAGGATAGGCAGTCGTCACTTTCATGTAAACAGGAGGTTAAGACCCAGGCTGCGCTTTGCTGGTAATTGTTTACTAAACAATGGAGTGACTCAGTTACTTAGCCATGCTTCACATGTCAGACATGGCTCGACATCCATTCTATCACCCGCATGGCTTCTCTGGAACATGTTAAAGGAATGGCACGTTTCATTTTTCTCAAGGCCTTTATGGTAACACTCCCAGGGCCTGATGGCTTTGGCTTGGATCCTTTAGGAAATTCAAGGCTTTTTTTGCTTGGGTGAGAGTGAACTCTTTCAGCTCTGTTGCCAACCAGGATTAGCTGATTGTCTCTGGAAATTGACCAGTCTACATTGAGATCCTCATGATGATAATAAGAATAAGAATAATAAAAAGGCAGGAATGATTTGCTCCTTAGGTCCGTGACATTCTTTTGAGGCCTTTGTGGCTTACAAAAAGACACCTGTAACTACTTGCGAGACTTCCTGTTGATGCAGAGAGCTTTAACAAACACTGTACAACAGGAGCACGTGAAATCCTGAGTAGCTTACTCACAAGACCAATTCTCGAAAACAGCTCGTCTGCCTGGAATCCACACTGTACATCGGACATTAATACGATCGAGCGGGTCCAGAGGTACTTCACGAGAAGAGTCCTCCACTCCTCTGCTCACAACAGAATCCCTTGTGCCACCAGGCGTGAAATTTTGGGCTTGAACAATCTGGAACTGCGCGTATGATCTAAGCACAGTACACAAAATTGTCTGCTACAATGTCCTACCTGTCACGACTTCTTCAGCTTCGACCTCAATAATACACGGGCGAACAATCGATACAAACTCAAGGTAAACAGCTCCAAACTTGATGCAGAAAATACGACTTCAGCAATGTCTGGAATGCTCTACCCGGCTCCCTTGTTACACCCTCAAATTCTCAAAACTTTAACCTTAAACTGTCTCTACCATGGACCTCACCCCATTCCTAAGAGGTTGGTAAAGGGGGCGTGCATAAGTGTACCAGCGTGCCTAATGTCCCTGTCCTGCTGTCCCCATCTTTTTGTACTCATTTCCTTTGTTTATATTTATACCTGCTATCCTGTACATGTTTGACAAACTAATAAATACAAATATAGAGCTGCAGTTGGAAGTCACAGCAATAGTTCCTGGTTTTGGATTGAGTTCTGGTTATATGGAAGGGTTGTTTTTTTAAACCTTCCTGAGTGAAGTTGTACGTGTTCACATCGACGCCAAAAAAAGCCGACACAGTCCTAGGCTGCATAACAGAGGGATAATACCAAGACCACATGGTGTTAGTATTGTTAGGAATATAATCTAACGGTTGGGTTGGCAATATATAATCATGTAACAATGCTGTACCTGTTTCTTTAAATCATACTGTAAAATGTGATTGGTTGCTTTTTCCTCAATCGGCCATAAGAGGGAGCCAGAAGGACTGTTAGCTCTCTGTTTCGTTAGATGCTGGGCTGATCTGATCTGAGTGCCGTGAGCTATTGTAAGTTTTGCAACTGCTAGCAAACTTTGAGTTCTGAACTGATTATATGATACTGGACTATGTTATTTGGATTATCCCTTAACTGAAAGACATTGATGACTGACTGTCTATCCATGTATGACTTGGACTGTTTGATGGACTCTGATACCTCTATTTCCACGAAAGTAAAAGCCTATTTAAACTGCGGTGTCTCTGTATGCTGGTTTGTGTGTTCTCCAACACAACTCTCACAACGCTTCACTGAACGTATTCGCTCTCCCAACGGGGAGCTTACTTAACACTGGTTATGGGCCCCAGAGTATACCAGACGTAGCTAAAGAAGAGTTGGTGTTGATACGCAATACCGTATACAGACAGCTGTTTATTGTAGCGATTGTTACTATCCTGGAGAAGATGGCAAGCGAACAGCAACAAGCAACAGGCCCTATTGATGATAACCCGGTGGATGGAAACAAACTATGTTTCCTGGTCTATGAAATGCAGTCTACTCCTGCGTGGGGAAGGTTTACCTTAACAAGTATCACTTTATAACACCTTGTTAAGACCACCCTTGGAATACCGCATCCAGTTGTGCTTGTCGGAATATAAAAAAAAGATGTTGAGACTCTAGGAAGAATGCAGAGAAGAAGAACAAAGATGATTAGGGATCTGGAGGTTAAAACACATGGCACAGTCACAGGAATTGAGTATATCCAGTTTAATGAAAAGAAAGGCTAGGGATAGTATGATAGCAGCGTTCCAATATCTCAGGGGCTGCCACAAAGAAGAGGGGGTCAACCTATTCTCTAAAGCACCTGAAGGCAGGACAAGAAGCAATGGGTGGAAACTAATCACATAGAGAAGCAACCTAGAACTAAGGAGAAGTTTCCTGTGAGTTAGAGCAATTGATCAGTGGAACCACTTGCCTCCAGAAGTTGTGAATTCTCCAACACTGGAAGTTTTTAAGAAGAGATTGGCCAACGATTTGTCTGAAACAGTATAGGGTTTCCTGTTTGAGCAGAGGGTTGGACTAGAAGACCTCCAACGTCCCTCCCAATGCTGTTATTCTGTTATTGGTCCCCTATGCTGGAGACTGAGACTCTGACTGTTTGGTCTTGCTAGCTGAGAACATTGGGAGTTGCGCTCTCAACACACTTGGAGTGCATCAAGCATGGAAGATTGGCGGAAGAGGTTCTCCAAAAGCAAACAGAGAATATTCGTATCGTACCATCCAGATCTGAAAGCTGGAAGGGCCCCTTAATGATATCTATATACCACAAGCTCTTGATTTCTCTTGTTTGCACCCACAGTCTAAACTCTTGAACAAATAACAATTTCATATAAAAGAAGATGGGAAGGTACTCTGAAATTTAGAGACTATTGTTGCGTCTTCAATGAGAGTGGATGCTAGCATGTTCTCTGTTTTTTCTTTCCAAACGCCATCGTTTTGCTAAACAAATAATTTCTTCATCACGGTGAAACTATTCACTAAGGCTGCATTACTATTACTATTAGTCTTCTCATCATTCCTATCACCCATCTCCTCCCACTTATGACTTCATGACTGTAACTTGGTTCTTGTGTCCGTACACTTTATATTGATATTGTTTCCTAATTGCTTATTGTACCTTATGACTATCGTTAAGTGTTGCAACTTATGATTCTTGATGAATGTATCTTGAGAGCAAATGCACCAAAGATAAATTCCTTGTGTGTCCAATCACTCTTGGCCAATAAAGAATCCTATCCTATCCTATCTTATCCTATTTCTATTTTATTCATATTCTATTCTATTCTATTCTATTCAGTGCAGCATCACATGGCTTAGTGGTGAATCTGATACACACTTAAGGCAATCCAAGGCGTGATTCGTTACTGATTTGCCAAAAAAAATAAATGGTCTGAATGCACCCATCTTTTAAATATACCGTTCTAGAGTCCAGAAAAGCAGAGGAATTTTTGGAAGGATAAGGTTGGTCTTAATTACCCCTCCTACCCCTGGAACGTTTCTGAACAAGGACTGCTCGATGTCGCCTGCCATTCAAACTATTTCCAACTAACGGCAGAAGGTGACAGACTGACAGCTTGTGAAAGGGATGCCAAACCCTCCTTTCACTCTACCAGCTTCTAATCTATTGCCCTAGATGGCATAACAAAGAATGCTCTGAGGGGGGTGAAGGGAATGGAATGACACTGCTTTGCAGGCAGGAAGACACAGATCAAGAGGGAAGAAAATCAGTGACACCCTAAATAAAATTAATAGTTCTTTAGCCAGAGGGCAAAAGGTCAAGGTTAAAAGCTCTCTGGTAGGGTGAATGTATTTTATGGCAGCATTACAAATGTTATGCATGCCAACCAGTGGTGGAATTCAATTTTTTTTTACTACGGTTGTGTGGGCGTGGCTTGGCGGGCGTGGCTTGGTGGGTGTGGCAGGAGAAGGAGACTGGGAGTTGGAGGGGGCAGCGAATATATTGGGGTTGGGGCCACCTAGAGGTGGTATTTTCCGGTTTTCCAAACTACTCAAAATTTCTGGTACCGGTTCCCCAGAACTGGTCAGAACCGGCTGAATAACACCTCTGATGCCAACCCATAAGAAACAGATCAACCCCTGCAAAGGAATCACCTAAACGTGTTACAGAATAGCAGAGTTGGAAGGGACCTTCGAGGTCTTCTAGTCCAACCCCCTTGCTCAGGCAGGAAACCCCATTATCATTTCAAAGAAATAGTTATCCAATCTTTTTTTTAAAAAAAACAAACCTGTGCGGTGTTTGTCCCGGGATTGCCATTTGCACACTTCACAATCGGCTTCCGACAAACAGAGTCGATAGAGAAAGTGACAATACAAAGTAGTGGTCGCAGTGGCGTCTCGCTTAATAACTCATGGCAATTCACTTAACAACTCAATGGAAAGAGGCAGGGTAAGTTCATGATGGCCGTATGATGTTTTGCTTAGTGATCGCATCGCTTAGTGCCAGAATAGCCAGTCCCAATTGTAGTTGTTCAGCGAGGACTACCTATAATCAGTGAGAGTAGTTGCTCCCAATTTAAGTGCAACTTTGTTCATTGTAACTTGTGAGTTTTCCTCTGGAGGTACTTGCCTGCCTCACCAACCTGCCTTCCATTGAGGGCCTGTACAGTGGACGAGTCAAAAAGAGGGCTGTGAAAATATTTACTGACCCCTCGCATCCAGGACATAAATTGTTTCAACTCCTACCCTCAAACGACATTATAGGGCACTGCACATCAGAACAACTAGACACAAGGACAGTTTTTTTTTCTGAATGCCATCACTCTGCTAAACAACTAATTCCCTCACCACTGTCAAACTATTCACTAAGGCTGCATTACTATTACTATTAATCTTCTCATCGTTCCTATCACCCATCTCCTCCCACTTATGATTATATGGCTTTAACTTTGTTACTTGTATCCTAACAATTTATATTGATATTGATTGTTTCCTGATTGCTTATTTGTATCCTATGACTATCATTAAGTGTTGTACCTTATGATTCTTTACGAACGTATCTTGTCTTTTTATGTACACTGAGAGCATATTTACCAAAGAGAAATTCCTTGTGTGTCCAATCACACTTGGCCAATAAACAATTCTATCCTGTCCTATCCTATCCTATCCTATCCTATCCTATCCATTTCCTATTCATTTCCAATTCTATTCTAATTTCCTATTCTATTCTATTCTAATTTCCTATTCTGTTCTATTATCATTTCCTATTCTATTCATTTCCTATTCTATCCTATCAATTTCCTATCCATTTCCTATTCTATTCTTTTCTCATTTCCTATTTTATTCTATTCTATCCTATCCATTTCCTATTCTATTCTAATTTCTTATTATATTCTATTCATTTCCTATTCTATTCTAATTTCCTATTCTATTCTATTGTATTCTATTCTAATTTCCTATTATATTCTATTCATTTCCTATTCTATTCTATTCTATTCTCATTTCCTATTTCATTCTATTCATTTCCTATTCTATTCTATTCTCATTTCCTATTCTATTCTATTCTATTCTATTCTATTCTATTCTAATTTCCTATTATATTCTATTCATTTCCTATTCTATTCTATTCTATTCTAATTTCCTATTCTATTCTATTCATTTCCTATTATATCCTATCCTATCCATATCCTATTGTATTCTATTCTAATTTCCTATTATATTCTATTCATTTCCTATTATATTCTATTCATTTCCCATTCTATTCTATTCTATTCCATCCTATTCTAAAACTGTTTTAATTACAGTAAAACCACGCTGACGGTCGCTTTTTTTAGGTTTTCAAATGCCAAGGCCATTCAGATGTTCCATTAATTCTGGATAAAGATATCTGAATCTGCAGGGAATTTTAAGCAGCCACTGCGACGTCTTTTTCTTTGGTCCTCTCTAAAAACGCCTCGACATTGGAAGGAAGGACCGGTAGCCTTCCTTCTGCTTCTATGTATTTTCCTTCTGAGATTTTTTTTTATATTATTGTTTTTTTTAAAAAAAGTGTTATTAGTGCCCCAGGGATGGGAGAGGCTAAATAAACAAGCAGAAAAGTGCGCCAATATAGATTGGGGAGACTCCCTCCGTTTTCTTTTTCTTTTTTTGAAAAGTTTGCTTTCTGCAAGAAAATAAAGGTGTCTGTTGGAAATCAGGAAAATGAACACACATACACACACACACACACTCAAATCCTCAGTCCCTACCATGCGCGTGGGCACTTACTAGCTGTGAGCAGTGGCAGTGTGACAAATATAGCAAAATCAAAATGCAAGTTACAGTGAATAGGAGGGAGGGAGGGGAAAAAAAAACCTTCCACTGACCATCTGTGAAAACAAGGCATGTAGCCATCAAACGCAGAGGTCGTAAATATGCACAAATGCTAAAACCAAATGGAATAAAGGAAAGAAAAATAAAACCCAAAAGCAGCACAAAAGGGAGTAAGATTTAAGCTCAAAAACAAATCAAAATGTTTAGAGCTGATGAAAAAACACAACCTCGATCTTGGTACTGTATCAACTTGACATCTATTTCCATTTGGTCTGCCCCCTCCTTTCTCTCTCTCTCTCTCTCTCTCCCTCTCTCTCTCCCTCTCTCTCTCCCTCTCTCTCTCTCCTCTCTCTCTTTTCTTTTTCTTTTAGGGAAAAAGCTACAACACAATGAAAGACGAGGGAAGATCAAACCACACAACAGCTCTTCAAATAAGCAACTCCTTTTCATGTTAACAAAGCCACGAAAGCTGCTGATTGGACATGCTGAAGAGTTTGACATTCAACGTGATGGATGGGTGATGATATAATATCCAACCTTCCTGTTGACGTGTTGTGTTACAAAGCTGTCTGCCACCGTCGATAGCACGAACGTAAAGCAGATCATACACTTTGCCCCACCATCTTCTCTACCCAACTGCGGGTCCCACTGCCAGTTCAGATATGACGTGCCAACACAGAGAAACTCAGGGTGGGAAGACATTCCCGTGGGTGGATTCACCAAAAGTTTCTCCCTCCAAAAAGTTTAGAAGGCAAAGAGGAATGTTCTATTCTTGGGTGGGTGGGGGGGAAACACCAGGAAGGATTTGAAGAAAACTTAAGGGACATTAATGAGAGTAGCACAAATTCCTTTAGGCAGGGGAGAAAAATCACAACTCAGGAGCATGGAGCCAAAGAGGACAACTCTTAAGAATGAAATCTGGATGTAAGCAAGAAAGATTTAACAGATTAACAGAGATGAAAGGGACCTTAAAGGTCATCTAGTCCACACACACCCCTGCTCAAGCAGGAGATCCTATACCCTTTCTGACAAATGGCAGTCCAGTCTCTTCTTGAGAGCTTCCAGTGATGAAGCTCCCACAACGTCCGGTGGCAACTTCGTTCCATTAGTTGATTGTTCTCACTGTCAGAAAGTTCCTCCTTATTTCTAGGCTGAATCTCTCCTTGGTTGGTTTCCATCCATTATTCCTTGTCTGGCCTTCGGGTGCTTTGGAAAATAGCTTGACACCCCCCCCCCCCCTTTGTGGCAGCCCCTCAAATATTGGAACACTGCTATCATGACAAGAAACAAAGGATGGAAACTAATCAAAGAGAAAGGGACGTGGCGGCTCAGTGGCTAAGATGCTGAGCTTGTTGATCAGAAAGATTGCAGTTCAAATTTCTAGCACTGTGTAACTACTTGTCCTAGCTTTGGCCAATCTAGGAGTTCGAAAGCATGTAAAAATGCAAGTAGAAAAATAGGGACCACCAACAATTGGTACAAATGGCTGCAAAACAAGAATAAAATTAATGAAGCCGAAAAACAATACATATAGCTGATAAGGAGGAGGACCTGTGGCTTAATGGCTAAGATGTCTGCCTAAGATGTAATACAGCAACAGGTTTCGAATCCAGTAAGGGTATGGCTAGCTGATGAGAGCTAAATAGCTTGAAATAGATCTATACTAGTCTCCCTTTATTTATTTATCAGCACAAATACAACATTATATATATATATATATATATATATATATATATATATATATATATATGTATATGTATATGTATATGTATATGTATATGTATATGTATATGTATATGTATATGTATATGTATCTGTATATGTATATGTATATGTATATGTATATGTATATGTATATGTATATGTATATATGTATAAAGGTGTGCAAATATAGAAGCGAAATTATTATATACATGTACAGATATGATGACATAACAATGTTGATATAATGACTGTAATGTGTTGTGAAGGGAAAAAATAATAAAGAAAATCTGCTAATAAAAAAAAGAGACTGTAATATGAAAAAAAAATAGGGACCATCTTTGGTGGGAAGGTAACAGTGTTCTGTGTGCCTTGGCATTTAGTCATGCGGGGACTTGACCATGGAGATATCTTCGGTCAGTGCTGGCTCTTTGGCTATGAAACGGAGATGAGAACCGCCCCCTAGAGTCAGCAACAACTAGCACATATGTGTGAGAGGAACCTTTACCTAATCAACCGGAAAATATTACCTCTAGATAGCTCCGCCCCCCATCTATTTCCTGGCCTCCCGAATCTCAGCCAATCGGCTGGTTTTCTTCTGTTACCGGCACAGGAGAACGAAGCTGGAAAGCAGGTTAGTGGGTGGGGAGGGAATGGGAGATTTTACAGTATCCATCCCCTGGAGTGGGGTAGAAATGGAGATTTTGCAGTATCCTTGCCCTGCCACGCCCACCAAGCCACGCCCACCAAGCCATACCATGCCCACAGAACTTGGTAGTAAAGGTTTTTGAATCCCACCACTGATTTGGAAAGATAATTGAATAATAAAGGACAGGGTTAAAGCATTACTAAATCAGAAAGCAGATTCTGATGGATTTTTCTTTAAAAGGTATAACTTTCTAACAGTAACAACTGTTCCCCTGCAGAGGGTAGAACTAATTATCTGGGGAAACTGTGGAGCCGTTTTCACTGAATGGGAACTCCCATTTCCCAGAGATGCCTTAATTTGTTGTAGGATTCAGTGATTCCTTCCAACTTTGTGATGCTATAATTCTAAGTAAGGGTGGCAAAAATGTCACACTTTGTCCAGTCTGAAGTTTTTGCTACCTTTACATGTGGCAAAATGTGGTGTGCCACCCCTTTCTTGCCCTCTGCCCTGAAACTGTGGAAGCAAGCGCTCGTCCATGCAATTCAATAAGAGAAAAAAAAGAGATGAGAAAGAAAAGAGAAAAGAGAGGAAAGAAGAGAGAAGAAGGAAAGAAAAAGAGAGAAGAAAGGAGAAAAGAAAGGAAGAAAGAAAGAGAAAAAAAGAAAGGAAGAAAAAGAAAGGAAAAAAAAGAAACAGAAGGAAGGAAGGAAGGAAGGAAAAGGAAGGAAGGAAGGAAGAAGAAGAAAGAAAGAAAGAAAAAAGAAAAAGAAAAGGAAAAAAGAGAAGAGAAGGAAGAAAGAAAGAAAGAAAGAAAGAGAGAAAATTCACCTTGGCACAAATCTAATGCTTGAATGCAAATGCACTAAAGAAAATGTAAGTTCCATGCAAGAAAAATATTGTGCAACCAGCTTCCATTCAGCAATTTAACACTTATTTTTTGCCAGGCATGTTGTATTCCACCTCTGGCAATTAGGAAGGGATTTGAGTTTTAAAATATCCTGGGCCAATCGGCTTTGGAGATCAGAAATTCTTGTAAAACCAGGGCTCTTAGCTTGTTTCCCAAGGCTGAATTATTCCCTGTGCTCGGGGAAATTACACAGTTAGCACTGCTCATCCCCATCCATCAGGCAGCTGGAGAGGCATCAAAACATGATAGATGCGGAATTATCACAGGACTGCCACCCGGCATTTGCAACTATCTCAAGAATTGAAATGCCTTTTTTTTTTTTTTTACATTATTAAACATCTACATTAAGTCAGCATCGCTCACTGTCATTTTAAACCCAGCGCACTCTTTAAAGGGAACGGAAAAGAGGAGGAAGCACAGAGGCGAGGGAAGTCACCCTTCCTAGAAGACTGAAATGTTTTGAGAATATTTAAAAAGGCAGAAATATTATATTTCCTTAAAGGAGAAACATGTTTTTAAAGGCAGAAAGCAGCTCCTTCCCCCAGCAGACATTTGGTCTGCATTAAGAAAGACTGCGCCAGCCTTTTGACAAGACAAAAGACCTTGTACCTACAGTTGATGAGGTGACAGGTCCCCATGGACTCGAGCGAAGTAGAATCTCTTCCACCCCATTGTGTCACTCATAACCCAGTGTGAAAAACTGTCGTAAGTCTCTTTTTTCAGTGTTGCTGTAACTTTGAGTGGTCCCTAAACACACTGTTGAAAGTCGAGGACTACCGTATTTTTCAGACTATAAGATGCACGGAGTATAAGATGATTTGAAGAGATCTAATTTTAGAAGAGATCTAAGATTTAATTTTTTGAATTAAAAAAAAAAGTTTTGCACTCTGCATGCCTCCCAAACCCTCTGCACGCCTCACCTTTTGCAAAAGAAAAAATAAGGGGGGGGCATGCAGACCTTTGGGAGGCTTGTAGAGTGCTCCTGGGGGCCAAAAATTAGCAAAAGCAATCTATTTTTAGCCCATTTTTGCGCTCCCCAGCCCCCCAGGAGCACTCTGGAAGCCTCCTAAAGGCTATGCACAACCATTTTGGTGAAGGGGGGTGGGGTTTCTGGAAGCAAAAGATGCTGTATTCAGTGTATTAGAAGCACCCAGAATTTCACCCTCTTTTTGGAGGGGAAAAGGTGCGACTGATACTCCGAAAAATACGGTACCTGTCTTGATTACAAAAATCCAGTATGATTCCATGCAAACCAGAGGTGGTATTTAGCTAGTTCTCTCCAGTTTGGGTGAACTGGTAGCAGAGCTGCATTTCAGCATTGCACATGTGCAGGAGGCGGTGCGCATGCACAGATGCAGCATGGGCGCTCACATTTGTGAACCGGTAGCAGGGGTGGGTTTCTCGCCCCGTTCCAACCGGTTCGGTTGGAACGGGGCCGGCGGCGTCCTCATGCACACGCGCGGCGCACGCATGCGTACTAGCATCTGTGCGATGCTCCAGCTGCTCCTGGAGGATCGCGCAGGCGCTATATGCGTCCTGCGCATGCGTGGAAGCGCAGAACTCGTCAAAACCGGGTAAGGAGCGCGGGCGGGCGGGTGGGCCAGTTGCCATTCCTGGAAGTTACTTACTTCCGGGTTTGCCGACCAACCGGTTCGCAGGGACCGCCGCGAGCCAGTTGAAACCCACCCCTGACCGGTAGGGAAGGTAAGTGAATCCCACGCTGGTGCAAACATCATAAAGAATAAGAAGAATTCAGAATTTAGACGTGCAAAAATCCCAGCTTTGTCTTTGTTTGTCAATTCTAGCTACTGGCTCCATATTGGCGACCTGAAGAAGGGCTGAAAAAGAAATTAAAATAAAAGTCTCTATATTGTTTCATTAAATCATGAAATAATATATAAATAATCTATGTTGATGCCTAATCTGATTTTAGGTGTTAGGAAGCACAAGCCTTAGGGAGCCTCTCCCAATAACTAAAGCTACACACACTCAAGTAGGAATGGAAATAGACAGAATTCAGTTTCCTAATGTGGGTTTAAAAAAAAAAACCCACATTTTTAAACATGCAAACTGCTTGATCTGTAGTCTTTCATCAGGCACTATGGAAAAGTAGATATTTGCAGCTTTAGAAAGGGTAAAGCAACATATCTGTAACATGCCCAAGCTGTTTCCTTGGGTGTTAACTTGCACTATTGGAGAGTGACTTTTTTTTAAAAAAGTTATTTTGTTTAGATACAGCCAGCATCAAATTTAATTAATCGGAGGTGACAATTATAAATACAGCCGTGTCCCCAGGTTACCAAGAAACCAGAAAACACAAGTTATTCACTTGTTTCTCGCTTGGACTGAAACTTCCAAGAAAAGTAGAGAGATTTTTAAAAATGTCTTATTAAATTAAAATACATTTCGTCCAAGCTGTATTAATTATGCCTGCGTATTTTAAAAAATGACAGGCTTCCCTTTCTCCAGCAAATGATCACAAGGAAGCAGCTCCGTAAAGCTAAGCGTAATTCTCCATTTGGTTTTTTGCAAAGGATTGATGTTTTAGGGGCTGATCACACAATTCTTACCAGATCACAATCAGTCTTTTAAGAACCCCATAATCCCTTGTGACTATGGGGCAACCGAATGGAGC